>NC_089875.1:45747749-45882749 GCF_040182565.1 Anser cygnoides | reverse complement strand
TTATTTTATTTCAGAAATGGTTATCAGAAACACGTCACATTCATTATAATGTTTCAACAAAGGCCCATTACAAAAATAAATAAATAAATAAATACCATTAAAAAATATATAAACAAATCAAAGATTAGTCCATTGAAATTGAGGGGAAAAAAAAAAAGTCTCCAAGATCAAAGGAATGGAAAAATAAGCACATGAAGGAGATACTGAAATAATTCTTCCTTTTTTTTTTTTTTCTTTTCCCTCAAATCTTTCTGTCAGCTCAGCATTTGAATTGGATAGAAATATTAGTATTAATCTGGTGTTTATATTGGATTAGAACATTCCTGACTTTTAGAGAGTCCAAGGTAAATATTTTAAACAGAGCCTTATCAGAATCAATTTTCTTGATGGTCTTGTTTGTACTTTTCTCTTCTGCTGGCCAAAATGTATCTGATTATTTCTAATCCATCCTGGGAGGAACAAACCATTCTTTAAATTTGTGTCAAGGTAAATATTACTTTTTCAAAGATATTTTAGCCTTATTTCCTGTGCTTGTGTGGCAACTTAATTCAGAAGGAACTTCAGGTTTAGCTGACTGAGCATGAGAAAGTCAGACCTCTTTATTTTGTTAAAGTGAATTGAATTTAGCCACGAATTAATTTCATATGAGTACATTTACACACACACACAAAAAAAAAAAAAAAAGGAAAAAAAAAAGGAGTCGTGAAAAGGGCCAAGCATCTCTTGATCTCTTGCTAAACACATCTTTACACTGGGCTGTCCATCATTATGGTTGACTGTCAGTGTTCTAGTCAACAATATGCAGAACATAGCGGAAATATTTTCTGAATAATGGTAAAAGCCTGATTTCCATTAAACTAACTGTTATTATTATTGAAGGAATGACCTCATGGAGCCTTGTGACAGGGGAGCAGACTCACTCTGGTACCCAGGAATGCAGCTTTATGTCTTATCTGAAAGCCTGTGCTGTCTTCCTTTTCCATAGCATATGGGTTATTTGGCAAAAAGTCTCTTTTTTTGTAAGGCCCCAGAGGGTGAGCATTTAAAGCAGCTCTGAAATGTACCATTGATCTCCTTACCCAGTGTTTGAGAGAGTGAAAAACGTTGTTTGGAAATGTTTCACAAAACAAAGGTAAGCTTTCAGATTCACCAATTCCACAGAACATATACTACATGATGTAATCCAGATGTGTCTCATATTGGAACTTTTATATGGAAAGCCTTTCTTTCCCTGTCAGAAAGGAAAAATAATTCCCAAAGAAATCTGAGAAGTGTTTAGCAGTTTAATTCTCTTCTCATGAACTCAATAATTAATTATTCAATTAATTAATTAACTTTTATTAATTATTTAATAATAATAATTATAATTAATTATTTAAAACTCATGTGGTTTTAAGCCAATGTAATGGCTCCCTGTAAAAGGGGAGGAACAGAATCACCCCATGATGATTATGCTTGTGTGACTGTTTTTCATTACAGCAGAAATTTTATTTTCAGGTCTTTTGTCAGAGTCTAAAGGATAATCAATCAGTGGCCTGTGAAAAGTGGATTTGATAGACTTAGTTGGTTTCTATATGACAGGAATCAATGTCACAAAGAAGTCATCCTACTTTTGATATTTTTGGCCAAACACAGTAATGCCGAATTTTACGTTGATGAATGGATATGGAAAAATAAGTTCCAATATATCTCGCTGATTGCCTCCCAGAAAGTTTAAAGGTGTGTTGGAAGAGAAATATCGTGAGACTTGCATAGCTGCTGGCTTTCCTCAGTCTTTTCTGGGGAAAAAAATGAATTTTGTCTGTAAAAGTGGCACATTTCTTGAGCAGTAATTTGACTTTAAAAATCTCCTAATGTAGATTTTTTCATGATATACCAAAGTTTTTTTCCTTGCCAGAAATTTTCTAATTGAAACCTCCTACTTTCATTTCTCTGTCCTTTTTCTTTACCTACCCTACTACACAAAAAAATATAGACAACTTTGTGTACAGCTTGCATCACATCCCAATAGGCTTGCTTTCCCAGCATAAATCATTGAGATCCTCAGTAAAGCAACCCTGTTGGAGGGGAAAAAAGGGTCAACCTAACACTCATGACTGTGGAGACAGAGCAAGAAACCTTACCCAAACTGTCTGTGCAGCCTGTAAAGCTTTTGTATGCACTCAAAATGCTTGAAATATAACGCACTCAGTGTAAAGATCAAAATATAACCTCAGGAAAGCAGAAGAGATGTGAGCATACCAACTTATTCTTAATACTTGAGAGTGTTCATGCTGAGCAGCAGTTGAAGGACATAACCTTTATCATTAGCGCTGTTTCCAACACATCCCCTTGATTTGCCTAAATAAATATTGTTTTTGCTTTGCCACTCAAATATCTAATTCAGTATATACAACATATCCAGTAGACACAGTTCTCTCAATTTGTGTCTTTGCAAATAATTCCACTGATTTCCAGGGAAGTGATGCTTATGAGTGAGAGAACAAAAATAAATCATCACGGTCTCTAACAGATTTACTTATTTATTTATTTTTAACATTCACTCCTCCTAACTCATTGAAAATTCTTCATTGTTTTTGATAATTTACAACAGAAACAATGTGAACCACCACATTGTCCCTTTTTTCAAAATGTGGTAAATAACATTGCTGAAGCAATGTGATATGACCATTCAAAGGCACCCGGGGAGTGGAAGGAAAATAAACCTTCAGCCAGTCTCAAGTATCACAGCATTCCAGCATGTCTCATGTGGGTACATTACCACTACAACATCATGCTATGTGTGATAGTGCAAGTCAGGGGTTATTCATTATTTCAGCCTGAGCAATAAACACAATTACCACAACATCTAATGATAAATAAATTAACTGAATCACACTGAGAATAAGAGTAGTGTTTGAGGCCATAGAGAGAAGGAAATGTTCAGGTTCATTCAAACATACTTTTTTAAAGAACTCTGCCTTCAGTTCTTCTGTAGGAATGTTTTCCTACACCTTAAAATACAATCCTTTCATTAGTACATGTCCTATCTGTCAAGGCTAGAAATGGTCAGAAGCAATTCATTTGAAAATGGAATTTCTAGTTGACTATCAGTTTCTCTACAACAGAAGCAGTGATAGCAAAGCACTGTTTACACTACAGCATACAGCCTCATCAATCTTTGTACTCTGATGAGAGTTTCCACCTACTGGAAGTCTTTTCACTCAGATGCCCCCACTCAGCTCACCACTAATGTGCAGCACTTAACAAACATGCCTGTGGTTTCTGAGTCTGGTCTGTCCCTCTGAATTTGCTCATGTTTCTGGAGCTGGGCTGATCTTGTGAGGACTAGGTGTTGGTCTCGTGATGTTGCACAGATTATGCTCACATGTGACCCCATGTCTGTAACAGCTGCCTATAGTAGCAGTGTCACTGGCCACAGTGTCTTGAAAGCTGTTCCAGGAACAGTTCTGGTGATATTTCTAGGAGTAATACCATGTGTGACTTGCTCTCAGAGCACATTTGCGGGTACTTCTATTGCCCAGTTACAGGATGATCTGTCAGCCTGTGTGACCCCTAAACATTTTAACAAAGAATGTAAAGAAGAATGACCTACCTGTTGAGCCAAAAACCCTGCGGATATTCCTTGCGCCCAGGGTTCTGTGCTCAGCAAAGAGCTTTGAGAACTCAGATACCTGTAAGCAAGATTTTTTTTTCCCCACTCATTATATTACAAACCATAGAGTCACAGAACAGTCCAAGTTGTGGAAGGACCTTGAAAGATCATCTGGGCCAATCTTTCGTGGAAAAGGGTACATGAATGAGATTATCTAGCACCTTGTCCAGTCAAGTCTTGAAAAGGACATTTCTGTACTGAATGTAACTCTTCAAACTGAACTGGAGCATATACATAATGAAATAGCAGACCTGCTTTCCCCCATAGTGGTAGTTTTAATTACCGAAATACCTCTCATGAGAGAATTCATTGGTAGTAGCACTGATCTTAAAATAAACTGAGGACACAGGCAAGACAAACTTTGTGGGAACAGACAGCATAATTTCTTAGAAAGTTACCATATCTGGAAAAAAACAAACAAACAAACAAACAAAAAACTTTCAAGCACATAAGGCTTTCTTAGGTCATTTACTTTTTACTTTTTTTTTTTTTTTAATATCTTTGTAGTAACAGAGGTTAATTTCACAGTGAATACATTTTTTTCTTCAGCTGCCAAGATATTAGTTGTATTAGAGGAATGGCAGTGTCAAAATCATATTTTATGACAAAAAAGTAAATAAAAAATCTTGTATCTGAAAAACATTTTCTTTTTGCTTTCTAGAAGCTTGCATACTCCTTAATCCCAATACTTTGCTCAAGATCCAGAGCTGAATGTCAGTGATGCTGCACAAGTATATTATTATCCATTTCTTAATTCTTATATTAATTTAGAAGCAGGAATTTGTTGCCCAGGGCTACTCAGAAAGCAAGTCAAATAATATACAGTGAAAAAACAAAAATCATGGGGACATGCTACAAGCCACAACTGAGTCATAATACTCAACTCTCTGGTTTAAAAAAAAAAATAGGAGAAGAGGAAGAGAAAGAGGAAAAACGAAACATTTAAAAAGCTATGTTTGCTTGAAGGAAAATGCAGTAACTTTTTAAGGTCATAAAAATAGTAAGATATGATCCAAGCTGAGTAAATCTGTGGAAAAGTCTGAAAAACAGACTAGAATGCTTTTAGTGGTATTTCTTTCAACTTTTTCTTTTTGTGAGTGCTGAAAAAGTGAAGGCTTGTTCCATGTGTTACGGTTTAAATGGGGTTACCTGTGATGTCTGGAAAAAAATGATTGGCCAGGGAAAATCTGTGAACTGAAGAGGCATGTTTGAGCTACCAAGGTTAGCATCGGACATGCTACCTCTGATTTCTATCACACCTATTTAAGTTTTTCAAAGGCAGATGTTTAGCTTTTTAAAAGGGACTAGGACTATGCCAGAAGCCTAATGAACTAGACCCCAGAAAGGTTGAATTTTTTCTTGAATTCCACTGAGCTAATGCCATGGAGTTCAAAGGGAGCTGACTCAAGTTTTGTAGGATGCTGCATTTTTACAATGTGTAAAAAAAAAAAAAATTAAAAAAATTGCATAACATGGATTTTGAAAAAAAAAATTAAATAAGGTATAATCTAATATGATAAAGTATCTTTAGACACCTGTGCCTGTATATTTCAATCTAGTTATAGTCTAAGCTGTCCCAACCTCTTCATAATCAAGGTTGAGATGAGGAGAGTTTTAACAAAAATACAGTTTCAACAGAGCCTATGCTGTTAGTAGTTTGGGAATTATTTTGCTCTACAATTTTAACTCAGTAAAAAAATTAAAAGTATTACGCAAACGTCTAATAGAAGAAGCATCCCAGGGATGTCAAAATGAATCATTTTATAATTCTTCAATTCTTTCAAATTTTTGGTAACTGAAAGAAAAGCCAATGAAATGAATGACAATCAAACAAAAATGACAAAACAAAAAAGCAAACACAAAACCAAACCAAAACAACAACAACAAAAAACACCCCATAATTTTTCTCTTGTCTAGACCACCAGTGACACATGTAATTCTTTCTTTATCTAAAGAAAGACATTTACAGCTTAATTATCTTACTAAAACAACTTTTAACCTACCCGGCAGAGTACTTAAAGATTGCTTTTTTCCTGAAAGTGAGGTTGAGAAAGTTATAATTTGACTAAATTTTTCGAGTCAGCCCTCTTTTCATATGACGTTCCACAATACCTAAAACATCACAGTTCATTGCACAGCTTCCCATTCCCATTTCAGCTCCACACTGTGATCTGTTTTGTCCCTGAGCTGTCAAATGCGCAGTGAGTTAAGGTATTTACCGATGACCTATGTTAAACATCTACACTGCAGGTGTGAGGTAGACCATGACAAATGGGGAAAAGTTAATAATTCTGCAATAGATTCATTTGACATATAGTTGATATCTCTATCATAATGAGATTAATTTCACCTAAAAAATAGCAACTTTACTCCACTGAGTATAAAATGAATCCCCAAATCTGGTTCAGAAATAAATATCTATACTGTTGATTAATGTATGAAATGAGGAACTTCAGCCTTGATACTTTTGAGAGTTTCTATTTCATTTTAGAAGGGACCTAATCAGTCAGTGTCGTGAAAACTAAGCATCAAGACAAATATTCTAATTGGTCTAGAAACACCTGAGAAAGTAAACAAAGTAAAGAAACACAAGAAAATAAATAAAAGTAAAAAATAAACTTAAAAATAAAATAAAAAACATAAAAATAAAATCAATTTTTTGGGGAAAAAAAATGTGAATACATTAGCAACCTTATTTTGTATTTCTGAATGACCTAGAACATGAAATGAAAGCATACATGCTTGTGTGTGTGTCTGTATATAAAGCTGGCACTGGAAAGAGTGGAATAAGAACAGTGAAATCCCTAAATCACTGTGGTTGATATCAGTCATTCCAGTGGATCTGGCAGTATTGCTTGGAATTTTATTAAGAGGCACTTACTTATTTTTCAGTACTGGTATATTGCTTGAAAAACTAATGCATCTCATACTGAGATGGTTATAAGTATTTTTGTGAGACTACAGGGCACAAGCTACATGTTCTGAGACCTGAAACACATGGATCATACAGAAGTTAAAACACCTTCCTTCTGCTGGTTCAAACACAGACAGGCCTTTTTGGATTTTGAACATTGTAGAAATAAAAGGATAGCAACAGAGATCTCTGAAACACTTGGAGATTACCTAGGGGAGAGTAGGGATGAGAGAGGAGTGTTTTCATGATATATCTTGTTTGATGCAAGGGCACTATTGTACCCAACCATTCTTTCTATCTCTCTGCACTTCAACTTGACACAGCTCTGACACGGAGACCAGATGGAAAACCTGTTTTATCTCTAGACTTGGGAGATGTTCTTGGACAATAATCCCTGCAATGCAAACACTTCCAGTCAATGGGTCTTGATTTCATACTAGGCTAAGCAGAGCAATTTATTGCAAGTGGTTACACTGCAATGTAAGACCTATTTTGCTTCTATTCTTTTATTTTAATGGCACTCTACCTGAATGTTTTGAACTAAGGAAGAAAAAGGAAGCAAATTAATAAAACATATCCAAAATACTTCTGTCTTTGAGAAGGAAAGTGTTTCTGGAATTAAAATTTTCCTTGAGGCCTTTGAAAATTACGTATGAAAGAATCCAGCACAGCACCCTGGTCTAAGTCCCTTCTTCACAGAAAACCCAGTCTGAGCTGTTGTTTAGTTCAGCTGTGAAAAGCTGGAGCTAAAACTGTCCATAGACTTTAGGCTTCTGATGATCCCAGTTGCTCGTGAGTGCTGGGACTGACACACTGCTGTTTGCACTGTACAGTGAATGCACCGTGTCTACAATTGTTATGGAAGGAAACAGTATTTGTGATTATGTTGCATGTTTGTTGGCATATGCCTATTCTACCCAATACATTTTGAATCTTTTTTTCTTAGGGAAAATCTTTTTTTCTTAGGGAAAAACCCTTGAAGATCTAATGTTCCAAAAATATTTTGTGCAACTGGTGTCAGGGGAGAGGAGAAAATCCTCTTAAGAGAAAGTCTACAGCATCAGCTCAACCCTTATTAAACTAACAAGGGAAAGGGTTGTTACAAATATCCTACTCACCAAAGTCTCTTCAGGCAGAATTCATGACCTATTTGACAAGACGTGAGACAAATCCATGGAAATCAGGCTCCATTTACTCCACTGCTAACGAGATTCCTTGTTTTAATGCTGGCAGTGAGGATTTGGCACTCATTTTGCAAGTAGTAACCAGAGACCAGAGAGCAAATGCAGTGGCCATTGAGAAAAACCTGGAAACTATTAGGAAATGATGAGATTTGGTGAGTTGTACTCCTGAGAAATGGCAATTCCCTACATTCATTGGTACCAAGATTCTCAATAGCTTGCTAAAAATTTCCCATCCTCAACTGAGAATATCAAAAGCAAAAACTTCATCTGTGGCACGTTGAAACCAAGATGCATCATTATCTAAAGAAATGAGATTCATTTTCACATTTTTTGTTTTCTCTTCCTGGACAAAGACTGCAGATATTTATGGGAAAGCATGCTTGCTTATATCTTTCATGTAAGAAGTCTAATTTATAGAAATAATCCTATTGCTCTGTGACTCCTCAAACACACACACACATATATATATATTTAATAATATCTGAATTATCTTGTCTTTAGCCTGGAAAAGAGAAGACTAAGGGGAGACCTCATCAATGTGTACAAATATTTGAGGGGGGAGGGTGTCAAGAGGACGGAGCCAGTCTCTTTTCAGTTGTGCCCAGCGACAGGATGAGAGGCAACGGGCACAAACTGAAGCACAGGAAGTTCTGGCTGAATATGAGAGGGCATTTATTTACTGTGAGGGTGAGAGAGCACTGGAACAGGTTGCCCTGAGAGGCTGTGGAGTCTCCTCCTCTGGAGATATTCAAAACACACCTAGATGCCATCCTGCACAATGTGCTCTAGGTGATCCTGCTTGGCGGGGGGGTTGTAATAGATGATCTTCAGAGGTCCCTTCCAGCCATGGACATTCTGTGATTCTGTGAACTTGGAGCTGAATTTGCAATTGTTGTCCTTTTAACCGTGAAGGCCTGACTGGAATGTAAGCCATACCACCTACCCATCACTTTTTATAAATGCTAACTCTAGTGATGTCTTCTCTGTTAATAGCATTTAACTCAAATTTTTACTATAAAATGAGTGGAAATTGCTTCCCTCATCTCTGAATTCCAGTACTAACTTTCTGTTAGTGCATTCACCCTTGGCATCTCCTATACAAATCCAATACTGAGTTTTTATTGCCACAGATATATCTGCTTTATAAAGGCTACCCTAGACTGCCTCTCATCCTCTGCATTGTCCACCAGTTAGTCCATTAGGCATTTATACAGTTCTAGCCCAGGAAAAATAGAATTGAAAAAAATGAATTGATCTGGAAAATGTATCAGTGCCTTTTAACATTCACTAGCTCTCTTCTGATATCTCTACTGAATTTACAGTATATTTTTAATAATCTGCAAATGGATCAGCTAGCAATATTCTTCCCGTGTTTGCTGTTACAGCTGCAACTAATCTGAGGACGTAAAGCCAGCCAAAAGTCTCAGCAAACCTTGTATAGACATGCAAATGCATCTTTACCCTATGCCATTGATGCTTTAAGCAGAGCTGAATAAAAACAGAGGTAATCTTTAAATCTTCAATGACCAATTTCTCTTGTCAGTGGAATAAAGGATTTTCTCAGAAGAACTGATTGAAAGAAAAGTTTTTTTCTATCTCAGTATATATATGTAATTTTTGTGTTACATTCATAAACACTTAATATTTGCTCAAACTTATTCTCAATAAGAATGGATAAAAGTCTTGCAGGCTTCAGTATCCATAATACAATGGGGAGATTCACATGGCCAATATTCCCATTCACCTGCCTTTTGTGGCCCAGCTGCCCAGTTACATGTTAGAGCTTGGACAACTTACAACACAAAACAGAGTCAGGCTCCCAGCTTCTACAAGCCTTTCTCATACTGCCAGTTTCTTGAAGGCAACAGACTTACATTAAGGGACCGATTTGAAATAGGCTCTCCCATGTGCTCTCTCAACAGTCTGCTGCAAACACCCAGCACTGTCTGAACCCTCTACAGACATGAGGTATCCTGCAAACTCAATGCAAATTTCCGTTATAAAAAGTTATTACAGAGGCAAAGGTCTTGCTGACTTCAGTCATTTTTATAATTATCTTCCGTCCCAGCATGTAAGCAGATGTTTTTCTGATGCAAACCTACAAGAGATGACTAATAATGTTCTAGACACGACATTTTCAGCTTTCTCAGCAAACCCTAACAGTCACAACTGATCCTCCCTGTTTTGTCCTAGAGACACTTGAAGGAAATACAAAAATATAAAAATATTTAAAACAAAACAAAAAAAAAAACAGTGCAAGGTGCAAGAACTACTTATAACAGGATATGCCAGCTTGTCTCAAAAAATATTGGGGCTGTATTGAGGTTTCCTACACCAAAATCTACAGTGATCATAGCAAATATATTGTAGTGTTTCTTACTTGTCTGAAAGCAAAAAGTCTTGAAGCAATAGAAGATAACTATAAGTTCTACTGGGAATGAATACAGACATTTCCAGAACACCTTAAAAATCTGAATAAATGAGCAATTCCATTGTGTCGTGTTGAGGTCTTTGTATTGTGTTTGTGAGATTATCACTTTGCATTAACCAAGATTCAACTCCCCTAAAACTGGCTGTCTGAAAGCAGTGTCAAGCCTAAGTTGTTTTTTCTAAGACCCCCTTCAGTAGCCAGTAAGGCTTGATAAGCAGTGCATAATTTACTGTTTTAACAGTAAATATGGGATTATATGTACCTCAGGAACGTCTCCCCATTTATTATAGAGGGATGAATGAACTTAGACTGAAGAGATAGCTTTTAGTTAGCTAAATAAATTAATGTCAGCAATGTCAGAAGAGAGAATTCTTCTATCTTCTTAAAAAATGAAGGAATATATAACATGACATACATTCTGCAACGTTATTATTATTATACTAATAATTCATATTAATTACATCATATTAATTATTTTTATTATTTCTGCTTTTTTTTGGTATCTTAATTTTTAAGTTAAAACTGTGAATTTGGACTCATGATTTTTGGATGCTGGAGGTAACTACAGACAACCATTTCACATCTGGATATGGCTAAAAGCCCTAACTGGCAGCAGGATGCCTGTTAGAAACAAAAGAGAAGATGTAAGTCCATAATCTTTTTATACTAGTATATTCCATATACAACTAGTGCATTTCACTTCTTAATTAATAGTAAGCAGAGATGGGAAACATAAATACGCTTTAGTTTTTCTTTGCCTGTGACAGGTGATGTACTATTTGTTAGAACTATGTGCTGTCTTCAAAGCATGTCATCTGTGTTGCTGTACATTGCACTAACAAAGGCTTTACTACCTTATAAATTCTGTCACACTCAGCACTGGATTTCTTTTTTGGCTACGGCTTTAGATACTTGCTGCCTGCAGCTAGAATTTGCAATAAGGCTGAGCATTTATGTACAAATTTTCTATACAAATTAAGATCTTCCCCTGGGCCCACAGGAAGATCATTGCAAGTGTTAAACACTCCACATAACCCCAACCCACACCAAGGGAGAACCTGATTGGTTAAATTGTTGTTTAACCTGCTGCCCAGTTGTGAGTGGTCAGCAGCTGTATGGGACTGTAAGAGTTAGCACTGCATGCAGGAACTCAAACCCAGGCAATATGGGGTCAGTTCCCTTCACTCGCACGTAACCGGCAGTGAGAACTGCAATAGCCTCGCTACTCTCTGTTCACGCAGCTGGCTAAACTCACAGGCTGGAGAAGACCACACAGGAAATGTTAGACAAAGAGTTGGACAGTGTCATTGGTAGAGTAAGGCTGTTTAACTGTCTCTTGTGGAAGCTATGCCTAAATAGATCCCAAAAGTAGTGGGACTTGGCAAAGATTTAAAAAATGAATAAAAAGTGGTGAGGTGTTTTTTTTTGTTTTTTTTTGTTTTTTTTTTTTTTTTTAATGTTGCAAAGGAAGGCTTTGCAGTTCTGATCTCTCCCTGATGGTGTTTATGCACATAAGCACAAGCAGGCGGTGAAACATTAATCAAAAGGCACGGCTCTATTTTACAGCAAATACCCTCTTCACTGCATTCAATGGCCATGGTCATCTGTCCGTTGTATTTTGAAAGGTGATCTGCTTTAAATAGAACAAGCAAGGAGCAGGAAGGAAAGGTTAAGTTGTTCAGGTAGACTTTATTTTAGAAAGAACAAAGCAAGCTAACAAATAATGAAGCCCACCTGTTTAGGCAGAGCTTTCCTGAAGCTCTTTCAGAAAAGGACTAAGAAAAAACATCACATTTTTCTCCAATAACCATGAAGTGTTTGGCTATTCTCTAGTGTTATTAAGCTGTCAGCACCTGGGAGAAAAAGCGAGAATCAAATACAATATACAAATATCAGTTTTGTGGTTTGCATTTGATTCTCAGCAAACAGCTGTGAGTTTGTGAGTTTTCCATGAGAGACAGAGAGGACCTCTTTGTTAAGGGCCAACATTTCCATTCAACATGTCACAAGACAGACCATGATGTCACCATTTGAATATTTTTTTAGAGCTTAAACTGTAATTTCGTTGCTACATATTGCTTACCTTTAGCTAGGTGATAAGCAGTTATTTCCTCCCATAAAAGTTGATAAAAATTTAAGTAATATACAATTCAGTAGATGTTTGCTTTCAAAATATTTACATTTTAAGAAAACTAAAAAAGTTCTGACCTTCAAGAATGCAGCTTGGCTGCAAACATCATTGAAAATTTGCCCCTGCTGGAGAAATTAGTTGTATAAGTGGTTGGAGACCACTTCATGCTGTGAGGCTTTTAATTATAGCTACCCATTCAGTATAAAACACAGAGAAATAACACAGTTATTCATTTTCTTGGTGTTCGGCAAATACATGCATGCAGGTAATGCCTAGCTAATTACCTGTGGTTTGAACATGAAAAGTGTTCCATTCAAGAGCAAAAAATATTGTTTTCATTGCCAGCTGGGAGGAAAAGAAACTGAAAAGAGATCCTGCAAACAAAAACTGTTATTCCCATGACTGAATTTTTAGAGATTTGTGTTTGAAAGATGATAGTGATGAACTACTCAGGGAACAATCCATTGTTTCCTGAAACTTTCTTTGTTTTGGTCTAGGACAAGATCTTCCACAAGCCAATAGGACAATGACAACATTCATAAGCATATCATGTGAAGAGAATGGATCCTGGTAGTCAGTAAAATTTATCACATAACACTGCTATCTTAGTACAGTTATATCAGAATAATGGCAATTTGCAAGTAGTCTTCTTTATTCTACTGTTTTAAGGCCTTCAATTACAAGTCTCAAACACTAACCAAGAGGAAAAGAAGATGCCTTCTTTAGGCTCACTCCATATGATCAGTCATGCCAGGACATTCCTCACTCCCTCCATCATACCCCTGTGGTCCAGCAATCACTCATGGAAAGAAACGTCCAAATTACTTCACAAGATTTAAGACAGCATGCCCTCAGTCCTACATGTCAGTATAGAACAAGTGGGCAGTTAATGTTAGTGAGAAATCTGGAGAAATGTTTAATCTAGTTTGTAAGGGAATATAAAAGTTGAAAGTAAGATTTAATTTTCACATTTTTTTTTCAATTAAAAAAATGTTTTTATTACTCTTGAAGTATCTCAAATGTGAATATTTTACTTGGTGCCCTTATGAGATGGAATTTTAAATTAGTTTTAAATAACATGATGTATACAGAGGTGAAGACAAATTCAAATTGAATGGATTCATTAGCAGAAAAAAAAAAAAAAGAAAGGAAAGGGGAAGGGGAAGGGGAAGAAAGAATAAGAGAAAGACCTTTCTTTCAAGACATTGCTTGTGACCCAAAAGCTAATGTTTTTTGTTTTTTTGCTAGAGCTAGCCTTTATATTCACCAGCTGTGTACTGCATCATTACTCAGAAGAGCTGCTATCCACAACTTTATTGCAGTCAAAATCAGTTGATATTGATGAGTATATCTAATATTTACTTGCCATGCTTCATGCTTCCTAAAGTGTTCCTTTGGTTTTATCTGCAATAATGTCAGAAGAGAGTTCTTCCTATCACCACTCTAGAGTTTTCTGTTTTTCTTGTAATTTTTAAATGCAAATGAAAGAAATTGACATAGATATTTGCTTCACTCTGTACACTCTTAGTTTCACTGCAACAATTATGGTTTTGCAAAAAAATTTCTTTCACTTTGTGTGTAGATAAACAGCTCAAATAGACATGAATGCAGACGGCTTAATAGCTATATTTTTTTGGATATACCTTCTTCTATCTCCATAATATACAGTGCCTTCATGCAATTTCAAAAAAAATAGTAATGCAAAATTTTAACTACTCAGCCATTCGTGATAGATTTAAAAATATATACAGGGCATCTTACACTGAGAGGACATGAAATAAGTTCTAGTAGTTTCACCACCTATAGGTAGAGGAGACATTGGACTGACAAGGTACAGCATCAGAGTCAGGATATGCGACTGACATTATTTAGGAGACATAGGATTTAATTGATTACTCTGATCTACAATACTTGTCTCTGCTCTGAGATTGAAGGCCAAGATTTTTCTCAGTGCTTCTGTTCTAGCAAAGCTTTTTTTTTTTTTTTCCTTCCTAAAAGTAAACTACAAGAAGTAAATAGAATTTATAAAAGTGAAAATAAAGCCACAGAAGAAAAAAAAAATGTTCTTGCTCTTTTGCTATATAACAACAGTCATAGTCTTATCAGCTCTCACAATCTTACTGCAAGTTTAATAGTTTTGGTGCCAGTCTTGTATTGTCAAAGAATCATAGAATCATAGAATCAAAAATCATAGAATATCCCGAGTTGGAAGGGACCAATAAGGATCATCAAGTCCAGCTCCTGGCACCGCACAGGTCTGCCCAAAAGTTTAGACCATGTGACTAAGTGCACAGTCCAATCGCTTCTTAAATTCAGACAGGCTTGGTGCAGTGACTACTTCACTGGGGAGCCTGCTCCAGTGTGCAACCACCCTCTTGGTGAAGAACCTCTTCCTGATGTCCAGCCTAAACTTCCCCTGCCTCAGCTTAACACCATTCCCATGGGTCTTGTCACTGGTGATAACGGAGAATAGGTCACCTGCCTCTCCACTCCCCCTTGCGAGGAAGTCGTACACTGCGATGAGGTCTCCCTTCAGCCTCCTCTTCTCCAGGCTGAACAGGCCAAGTGACCTGAGCCGCTCCTCATATGTCTTCCCCTCTAGGCCCTTCACCATCTTCGTCGCCCTCCTCTGGACACTCTCCAACAGTTTAATGTCCTTTTTGTACTGTGGTGTCCAGAACTGCACACAGTACTCGAGGTGAGGCCGCACCAGCGCAGAGTAGAGCGGGACAATCACTTCCCTCAACTGACTAGCAATGCTGTGCTTGATGCACCCCAGGATACGGTTGGCCCTCCTGGCTGCCAGGGCACACTGCTGGCTCATATTCAACTTGCTGTCAACCACAACCCCCAGATCCCTCTCTGCGGGGCTGCTCTCCAGCGTCGCGTCGCCCAGCCTGTACGTATAGCCAGGGTTGCCCTGTCCCAGGTGCAGGACCCGGCACTTGCTTTTGTTAAACTTCATGTGGTAGGTGATCTCCCAGCTCTCCAATCTGTCCAGATCTCTCTGCAAGGCTTTTCCACCCTCAGCCGAGTCCACAACTCCTCCAAGTTTGGTGTCGTTGGCAAATTTGCTCAAAACACCTTCTAGTCCTACATCCAAATCATTTATAAAAACATTGAAGAGGAATGGCCCTAAAATGGAGTCTTGAGGGACCCCTCTATTGACCATCTGCCAGCCAGATGTGGCCCCATTTACCACAACCCTTTGAGCCCTGCCCGTCAGCCAATTGCTCACCCATCGTATGATGTTTTTGTTTAGCTGTATGCTGGACATTTTGTCCAGTAGGATCCTATGGGAAACCGTGTCAAAAGCTTTGTGGAAGTCCAAAAAGATCACATCAGCTGGTTTCCCTTGATCAACTAGATGGGCGATCTTATCATAAAAGGAGATCAAATTTGTTAGGCAGGACCTACCCCTCATGAACCCATGTTGGCTGGGACCAATGACTGCATTGTCCCCCAGGTGCGCTTCAATAACTTCAAGGATCATCCTCTCCATAATTTTACCAGGCACTGACGTGAGACTGACAGGCCTGTAATTGCTAGGGTCTTCTTTCTTACCCTTCTTGAAAATTGGCACCACATTTGCCAGCTTCCAGTCCAATGGGACCTCTCCAGATTCCCAAGATCATTGAAAAATAATTGAGAGAGGTCCCGCGATGACATCAGCCAGCTATTTAAGCACCCTGGGATGAATTCCATCCAGACCCATGGACTTGTATGGATCCAGGTGGAGCAGCAAATCCCACACACGTTCAGGGTCAGCTGGGAGTTTGTCATTCCCACCGTCATTGTCCTCCAGCTCAGGGTACCCTGGGTCCTGAAGCCCATCATCAGTGTTGAAGACAGAGGCGAAGAAGGCATTAAACATCTCTGCTTTGCCTATGTCATTGTCTGTGAGGAGACCCTCCCCATCTAGTAGCAGACCTATGTTTTCTTTGGTTCTCCTTTTTCTGTTCACATATATTAAAAAACCTTTTTTATTGTCTCCCACAGACATCAGAAAGCAGTTTGGCTTGGAAGATGCCCTTAAAGATCACCTAGTCTAACCCCAATGTCATGGGCAGGGACATCTTTTACTAGATTAGACTGCTCAAAGCCCCGAAAAGCTTGACTTTCAACTCTTCTAGTGATGGGCCACCTACAACTACTCTGGGTGGCCTGTTCCAGCGTCACTAGACAAATTATAGCATATATGGCAGCATGCACCATAAACCCAAGAGTGCTCCAAACAAAAATGGGAATTAATAGAATATGAAGAAAATAACCTTTTTGCCTTTATTAGCATTTTCGGTTTTTGTTGCACTCAATAAAGACAACTAATGATTCACTTGTCCCATTTGAAGAACATTCCTTTAGAAATATTTTGATATTTTCACTGCACTGTAAAACTTTTAATTACATTTTTCTATAAAATCTGCACAAAATCTAGCCATCGTGTTGTCTATAAGACTATGTTTACATTTCCTGGCTTCATTTCTTTCTGCTAAGTGACTTTGGAGAAATTTTCCAAATAAAATTACAGAAAAACATGCATGGCCATTCAAAAACTAAAGGGAAAAAAAAAGAGAGAGAGAGAGAGAGAGAGAGGAATTAAGGGTACTGGTAAGTATCAAGAAAAAATTGCAAGTATCAGAATAAATAAATAAAAAAAAAGTCCCTTCCATCTCAAGCCATTCTATCCTAAATTAGTAGCTGTCACTATATCAGCAATGGCTATTAATTTTACCTGGCAGTTCTTTTCAGTTTATTCCAGGAGTTAGACATTGTCTTGTATAGAAAATGTGTCATCTTGCTAAAAGTCAGAAGGAAAATGAGCTTTTGGAAATAGTCGAAAACTCTGCCATTCCTTTATGCATCACATCAGCTGTTGAATATTCCTTCTAATGATGTTGTGATGTCCTTATGTAAGTGGGTATTCCAGTTACTCAATATTCCACTGATATGTTCTGAGCACTTGCTTTGCCCCTGCCCCCAGAAACATCTCTCTTCTACGTACACTTAAGCACTACATAAACAAATCAACTTCTTAATTTGCTTCTGGAATGACAATTATTGCTCTGATTGATAGGCAACATGAACTTATGGGTGTCAGGTGATTTACCAAACAGTTCTCAGGCTTTTTATAACACATTAGCTTTTAAAGCTAACAAATCAAAATGGAATCTCTGAAAAAGAGATGGATGGATGGGTGGTGCTGCATCTCCTCATTCCTTCAGTCATCCACATGAATCTCAAAACTTTCCTTTACATCATTATGTTTAAAGTCTTAAGAGACTGGAACAAATAAAAGGAATATTTGGTTTCCCAACAAATGAAAAGACCCAAGAGTGTACAAACTGCCATTTGAGAACCAAACACTGATCTTGTTGAATATAACGTTAAAATTCCCATTGATTTAAATGAGATCAGAATTAAGCCCTAGGGGCTTAAAAAAAAAAAAAAAAGGAGGAGGGGTGGGGGAAGCTTAATCTCACCTTTAGGTTGGACGACAAGGTTTTTATAAGATTCTGCAAAGCACTGATCTAACTGCACCTTATCCCATAGTAGAGCTTATGTCAGTCAGTGCAGCTGTACAAAGACTTCTTTGAGTCAAATGCCAGGAATTCGCTGGAAATGAAATGTCACTCAGCTAACTGTATCACTTATTCAGCCTACAAGACAAAAAATATTCCAATGCTGTTCACAGAAAGGGAATAATATTTTGCACACCGTTCACATTTTGTGTTCTTCCTTGTCACAGCAGCTGAATCTGAATGACATCTTGTTTAATTGTTCTCCAAAATTTCTGAACATCTGAAGTTGTTTAGTTCTTGTCCCTATGCATCACTACACTGAGTTTTAGAGAACAAACAAATATTTGGGTGGAGTCTGCACTGATGTAGTTAAATTTCAAGTAAAGAAAGCATGTTTTCAACCACAATCAATTCCTAACCATTCGGCTTCATTTCACTGTCATCTGTGGTATGCTTTGATACGTTTAACAAGCTGTCTCCGTCTTAACCACAATACCTTGGAGTATTACCATTTTTACATTTATCAGCATGTTGAACTTAACATTTTTCCTGTAGGAGTAAGAGTGGACATACTTTCTCTACGTAACACAAACAGCTGTGAGCTTGCAGTGCTTCAGAACACTGTTTGTTATTTAAAAAAAAAAAAAGTATATATAGGAATTGTGGAAAATGAGCTGAAAGATATATTTCATTCATAGCAGATGCTACATGAATTGTATGATAATAAAATCTATTTCAGTGAAAAATATACACAGCAGAATAACCCCTCAAAGGCAGGCAGGCAGGCAGGAAGGAAGGAAGGGAAACAAAAAAAACCTATAAAAGTGAGTGCTAGGGGAGGAAGAATGAGAACAACTAGGTGTTGAACTAACTTAAAACCGATTCCACTCATACAATTATCCATAAGATAGCACTGGCGTCAACAAGATGTCTGAGGTCCATGTGCTAACAGCCAGGAAGGAAGCAAGGAAGGAAGGAAGGATATCAGTAGTAATCTTAGTTGTTTGGTAATAAATCAAGATTTAAAGATCCACAGGTAATCTTTTTGTTGTACAGCTACACAATCCAATTTATTTTTATCTACAAATAAATGTGTAACATGTATCATTGGAGGAAGGTAAGTAACATGAGATACATTTTTAACAGAAGCTAACAAATGCTTTGTCTAATTTATGTGAGTTGTGGTAGACCAACTCATTGACACAAGACTTGATAGAATTGAGTCTATGAATATGAAAACACTCAGGGATTTCACTCAGGAATTTCACCACAGGATGTGTGCCTAATTCCTACTTGATTTAGTAGAATCTGGCTGTATTAATTTAAACACAGCCACTTGAGAATATCCCCTAGTATGTCAGATTTCCAGTTGTTGTATTTCTACACTATTACTAAATTAACACAGTCCTCCGTAGAATCTAAGGGCTGTCCAAGTTTTTTGACTTAACACTATAGAGTTTTTTCTTTCTCATTTGATTGAATAATATATATATCCAAATTTGTAAGTTCCTTTATTTACTTATTTACTAACTATTGAGAATTTTAGTTAACAGCTACTCATTCTGCATTTTAAGTATGACCATGTGAAACATTTCATCAAGCCCAGCATGAGACACACCTTGGTCAGTCCTTTGTGCTCACAGTGTTTTGCACCTGCTGCTCACACAAATCCTTATCCTAGAAAAACTTAGTCTTTGTGAGCCCATAGGGCTGCTTAAATTTCAAGTACTTTTAGTTAAGTGTATACAGAGCAAATACGGTTTGACATGGTGTGTTTATTAATTTCAGATTTCTTCCTTTCTTCTGTTTTTCGAGTACGTTGAAGGTCCCCAGCATATTTCAGATTTAGGCAAAAGAGAAAGGAAAAGAAGGAAGGAAGGAAGGAAGGAAGGAAGGAAGGAAGGAAGGAAGGAAGGAAGGAAGGAAGGAAGGAAGGAAGGAAGGAAGGAAGGGAGGGAGGGAGGGAGGGAGGGAGGGAGGAAGGAAGGAAGAGAAAATAATAATGAAAAAATACCTATCGTTATTTGTATACAACAACAATAGAAAATGAGCATCACAGGGCCCAGCAAACTGGGACATATTAAATTGGTCTCCAAACAACTTAAATAATTTGATACTTTGCCTACTGGACAGCTATCAATTTTTGAACTGGAACAAAAAGAGAGACATTCAGAAAAATCTAATTTACTTTTCCTCAGTCTAATGTACTTGCCAATCTTCTGTACTTGCCAAATGTAAATAAAGAAACTCTTCACTCTATTTTCATTTTTTTATGTCACTCTCTAGCACACTCCCAGATAGCCATGTAGATGCCTGTTGAAATATAATTTATTTGAAAATATTTTAGACCATTGATTCGGAGAATGGTGTCTTGGGTAAATTGACAATGAGTATATAGAGATGTAGAGGACTTGCTCTTTAAGTGAGCAAGAGAAGCATATGCTGATGCTTGGAAAGTAAGTGTTCTTCCTGTGTGGGAAAGGTTCAAGATGCTGTTACTAAGCAAACATAACAAAATAATGTTAATGGTTTTATTTGATTTACTTGCTTTTGATTTTCATTTAGTTGATATTATGCTAGATATAATTCCTGTTATGAAGTATTTAAATTGTAAAACACTATTAGCATTTATGTGCTGTCTTTACAGATACCTTTTTTTTTTCTTTTAATACTGGAATTAGACAGTTTATTGTCTAGAATATTCTGCTAAGATATGCAAACAATATTTCTTCTGTCCTGCCACAGCATCTCCCTGTAGCAATAGCACATTGAGTAAATTGTTCAAATAACATTGAGATATTTGTATGTGAAGGTAATTAATTACTATCATAAACTAATTAATTTAGGGGAATGAGAATCCAATTTGAATTAAAAATGGAATCTTTCTACTCAAAAAAGTTAAGCTTTTTTTTTTTTTTTTTTTTTTTTTGGCAGTCTCAAGACTTTTCTTTCTTTTTCTTTAAAAAATCAGAAGTTTTTTGAAAGCAACCCATTCCTAAAAAGCTTCAGTTTCAACAGCTTGCCATTTTCCAAAGGAAAGTGTTTCATCCCAACATTCTCCAACAGCTCTAAACATTTCTCTAGTGTTGGGCCAGCACACATGGGAAGTGTTCATTTCCACTGGCTGTATGAAAAATTGGTTTCAGGACACAGATGTTTGCAGTACAATAAAACTACTAATTTGTATTTGAGTATTAACTTCTTTTCAGATATTCCACTATGGAAAAGTGTGCTTTCTTGCATTTTCCATCTTCCCTCTTTATAACAACACTGGTTTACTTTTCATGCCAGAGTTGTAGAGTCATTAAGAACCCAAGTTAAACAAATCCTGAACTTTTTTTTTTTTTGAGTTTTATCGAAAAGCCTACTATTTCCATACAGCCAAAAATGTAGAATTCATGATTCCATCCATTCAGAAAATTACATTGTACTTTATTAGTACCTGTTAAGGAATAAATTTAAAGAGAAGTTTTATCATAGAACAAGTCAATCCTGCAGTCCATGTAGTTAATAACATTCCTGGGTATTTCACATTTCATTCTATTAATTGCCTGTATTCTCAATTATTTAAATAGTGATCCCAACTTCAGTAGCAGTTTCATTATTCTCAGGGAATATGTTGATTTTTTTTTCTGTCTCCTGCATGGTGCAGACCTTTGAAACTATGATTTAACATTTCTTTCAATTATTCTTAATGTATTTGAACTGTTTGTTTGTTTTCTTGTTTGCTTTTCTAAATTACATTCCGTTTTAGCATTCAGTGCTTAAAAGTACATACTTAGGTTGAAACCCTTGATGCACAGATGCCACTAGAAGTTGTGACACAGATTTAGTGAAGTTGGGCACGTCTCCAGGACTCCCAGGTGGAAGGGCTTCTTCAATCTGCACGTGGAAGACATCATAGGAGCAGGTAGTTTGGCTGGGCTGAGCAGGGCTCCATATGGAAGAGACATTTCTTATTGCTTTTCCTTGGCAAAGAGGTCAAAAAAGGAGCTCAACAGGTGGAAAAGGCCTTCTTCCATTTCCCTCCCTGTTTCTCTACACATGAGAATGGCTATGCACCACAAGGTGAGGGACAGGCATAAATATCCTTTAATGGAGAAAATTTCATTTTTTCACAACCTTACTATGTGTCCTTCCTAATCTCTTGACAGGTAACTCTCCCGTTTCCTTGAGGGATGAAGTTTCATCAAGCTATGCAACTGCTTTTGAACTTCTAACAATTTGGGCTTTTTTCGTTCTTCAGGAACTTCTTTCAAAGAAAAAAAAAATATAACTGAGAAGTCTAATTTCTGGTTTTGTTTTTGTTTGTTTGCTTGTTTGTTTGTTTTCCTAATTTTCTATAGGGTAGAACATCAGAAGTTCCAAGTGAATTCAGAAGTCAGGCTTTTTACTCTGGTCTCTTATACAGAGATAACATTTCATCCACTATCAATTCTGAGGAAGTTCAGTGACTGGAACAGGACATTTTTTATTGCTCTGTTGACTTCTCTAAGACCATTTTAGACCTGTTTCTGCAGTTAACAATTCTGATCTTAGGCATAATTTTCAATACAGAAGCACCCTTTGGCTTTTTCACAGAACTACCAGTTTTTAGAATATGTCTCTCTGCACCTTACTTGTAAGACCTTCTCTACCTATAAGGTAGTCCAGTGTCTCACACAGAAAATGCATCAACACTCTCACAATAATTAAACTTTTTGGAAGATTCCTGATTCTGCGAGTTGCTGCAGGATTCCTCTCTCTTCCTGACAGATCAAGTCTGTCCAGGTTTTAGGGATAAATCTCAACTCCAAGCAAAACCAAAATCTCTGCTAGTCAGGCTCAATTAAGTCCTTTCATCAGTGTCAGTATGATTTGCCAGGCATTTTTCTGCCTGCTTCATCATTAACAAATACTGTGGATACTTCCAAGACCAGAAAGTAGTATTTTGGATTATTTCAAATCTGAACGGGTTTTTGAGCTTTCCATGCAGTCATAATGCAGCTGAAAGTTGTAATCCATCTGAGGAGCTGGATTATTTCTACATTACTTTCAGAGCAAGTTGATGCCAATTTATACAAGCACCTCATACTTTTTTAATACCCTAATTAACATGGAGGAAATCACTGCTTGTTGTGTTCTAATGTTCACATATTAGAATCTGTGAACGTTCCGCAAAACTGTTCTCATTGTTTTATAATTAACAAACAGATTGTTATATAGTGAATCAGCTTAGCAAAGGTTGATTGCTAGATACAAATCTCTTTACCATCAGGCAGAACACAATAGGCAAGATCAATGCTTTCCAATAAAATATGTATTTAAATGAGTCACCAAGATTTTTTGGCAGCCAGTAGAAAGAGATAGGAACTTCCAAAAGATGATCCTTGCTATCTGACACATTGTTCTTCAGAGGCAACAATTTGTCCTTCAGAAGTGACCATTGACTAGAGTAAAGAAACAGAAGATAGATTAGATAGCTGAGATTAGATATCCAACTTTCACCAAGCTCTGAAAAGTCATTATGTGCAATGTTACTTTCTTCTTACATACAGTTTTATAATAAAGACAATGTCCTGTAAACAAGATGATTTTTACCATGTCTGCTATGCACATAGAAATGCATTTTTTTTCACTTCTCCTTAAAGACCATCTAATTAGACCCCTCCCGCTATGGGGCGAGGGGGCTGTGGAGGTGGGGTTGGAATTCTCCAAATGATCCTAGAAATATTTCCTGGTGACACCAGCTACCTGTAGTGGTGTACACATTAGGACTTTAACAGTCATTAACTAAGTGGTAGCTCTGCTGAATTCACTTAGTGTATTCATTTTGATAGCATCTCATCCTCTGCACAGACAGTTTTCCCCAATAAAAGCAGGGAGTTTTACAGTTAACTATAGAACAGATCTATTTATTCTTAAAGACCAGAACAGTTTCTGTCTGTGAATTTCCATGGGGAAATGACTCTCCAGTTGTTGGGAATTATTCCTGAAAGCTGTAGCTGTAATTGCTTCAGAATGGTATTGAGAACATATAAAATAATGCTGACATTTAAGCTGTAGTGAGAAATCATAAAAACAAATCAGAAAATTTTCTAGGAGATATGCAATGTAGGGCAAATTTTCCTTCTCAAGTCGTCTGCACACATTCCGTTATTGTTGAAGGAGACAATTTTCCCTTGCATTTCAAAGACATAAAGAAATCCCAGATGGAAATAGGCTAATTGTAAATGAAATCCAAATATAAACCGGTGGGAAAGCTGCAATCACAAAACAATCATACATGATTCCATTACAATCCCGCAGTTAATGCTTCACTGATTCATCACATCCTGACTAAGGATATTTCCACAGATGTTTTGAACAACAGGGAAAACTCCTCTGGGACTCAGTGGGCTAATGGCCCAGGGTATGGGGTTGGAGGGATTTATGGCAGTGCCGCGTCGACACCTCCAACCAATAGATGGTTATTCAGAGGCTTTTTCCCCCTCCCTGTTACTTTGGCCACTTCATCTACTCATTTGTGAACCTTCTTTCCTCTTTTGCTCCCTACAGTCCTACCATTATTAACAGAAACTTTTGTACCACTTTGGAAAAAAACTTTTGAAGGTTCTGAATTAATGGTTTTAGTTTTTTTGTTTGATTTTTTGAATTTGTTTTGTTTTGTTTTGTTTATATGTCATGTGAAATAAGTTCTCACACCATTGTAAAAGATGGTAAGTCTCTGAAGTGATGATCATCATTGCTCTCATTACATTGTAGAACCTGTATGTATCTTTACTTTGACAAACAGCAATTTCTGTTGACTGCTTTTACAGATGAATTATAATCCTTAATTCTAATTGCATTCCATGTAGTCATCACAGATCTAAATTTCTAAATTGGTCCCATTCAGCTTTCCCAAACATTGACTCTAATACACAACCATTCTTTTCCAACTCACAGTACTTATGAATCATCTAATGAAATTAATGTAAATGAAAAAAAAAAAAAAAAGCAATCTCAGAAAAATATTATTTTATAAACTCTTTTCCTGGCTGAAGTTCCATCCAAAAAAATAAAAAATAAAAAGTTATTTCCAAAATTCTTTGTCCAGGGCATCTACAAAAAATTTAGAAGACATTGTTATTAGTAGATACATGTATATCTTCCTTATCATATGCCAGATCTTACCATCACCTCTCTCACTCTCTCATAGGTCTTTGTCTGTTAAAAGCTATACTAAACCCCATAGGTTCTTTAGAAAATGTCCCGAAGCATCAACTTCTTTCAAATTGGCAGTGAAAGTTAATACATCATTTTACTCCAGTCCTCAGATTTAATATGAATTACTTAAAACTCATAATCTCTCATGCTCTGTCACCTGTCAAGCAGGACTTTAACAGCATTCCAGACATTTTAACTGAAATACCTCTCTTGAATGTCTGATTTTCTCTGCTGCATTTTTCTGCTTTAAAATATTTGACTTTTCCAAGATCAATCTGGTGTGAGAACTAGACAACTGTTCAGATATAAATTCACAATATGTTTTCATGTCATATAGATTTTACAATCAATGACAAAAAATTATAGATGAAGATACTATTTATCTCAAAACAAACAAATAAACAAATAAATAATGAAAAGAAAAACACCAGAACACTATAAAAAAAAATGTGGCAAATGCTGAAAAAACAAGCAGAACTCGTAATGTTCAAATATTCTATTGGGGAGTAGGTTAGTTCTTTAATTCAATAAAAGAACATTATAAATCTATATGAATGTGCAAATAACTCCTAACTATACAGTCTGTTTCATCTGTTGTGCATTTATCTTCTAATACAGTAGTGACTAGATTCATAAAGGCATTAGACACTGAGGCTTCACTTTTAGTGAAATGGGTATAAAATATTAACTCACCAAATAAGAAACACCCTCCCTATGCACCAACTAAGTACCCAGTGAAAGAGGTCTGTAATTAGTGGAGCTCCCACATTCTTCAGTAATATAAATAATCAAATAAGAAATGGTGCTGTATTAAAATTTAAATTCAGGTAAATATCCATACTTCCCAACATATGCAGAAAATTGAGAGTTAATTTCAGGTTACTTTTTATTTTCTTATTAAAAAAATCTTGAGTATATTGCCCCTTTACATCAGTTTTATGAAACCTGGTCACTAAAAAATAGTTTAAAAAATAAATAAGGAAAAAGAAAACTTATAGCTAGCCAGATATGCTTACAGTTTCCAGTTTGTTATCCATGGACATTTTTTGTTGTTGCATACAAATCTCTAATAGAAAACAGACAGATATATTGCTAAACTTTTCACATGCTAACAAACATAACTCAATCTGCCATTACATCACTTCCCAACAATATAAACACTTCTTATTTTAAGGATCAGATTCTGGCACACTTTTTACACTAAATAATACTGATTCTGCTAGTGAGCTCATTCAGTTAATGCAGTAAGACGTAAATCAGAATTAGTAGAGTCTGAATCAGTACCTGAGTGACATGGGCTTAAGGTTGACAATGTTGTTTAAAAGGTAAACTATTCTGCCATAAAGTTTTGTATAATAGGTCTACTTCTGGACAACATCTAAACAAAAGTTTGCATGACACTTGGAAAAAAATCCTGAGTCTTTGCAGAACAGGTGCCTTGGGAAATCACCACCTGAGAAGAGAGAAAGGCCTTGCAGCCTCAAAATATATAGAAAACCACACTCATTTGGGGCTTGCCTGTTGATTCAGTTAAACTACTGCAATAGACAGTCTATAAATAATTCACCCCATCTAAACACAGAAAATGAGACATGGATCATAATCATTCTTCTACAGCAGCTTTCACCCACCTGCGTGGGAATGGCTACTGTACATTTGACAGAAAGCCAGCCCATGCCAAACTGCTAGAGCAGGCTCTTACACTGGCAGTCCAGCATTATAATAGGAACCTTGTGATTTATTTTTTTTTCTCCAATAAAAATGAAATCAGCAATTTTGTGACCACTGAAACTCTTCACAAATTCATATCTAATTTGGTAATAAGTTCTAAATAGTTGTAAATGAAGGTAAGAAAGGTTTCACTGCTTGTTTCCAAGTGCTGTATTGAGAACGCATGTAGTTTAAGTTTGATTTTTAAATATTATTATAAGTTTAAAAGAAAAAAAAAGGAAAGCCAAACAAACTATTTCATTTCAGCCAAAGAGAATGTTCCATTAAGCTGGAACAAAAGTGTTGAGGTCTCTGCTTTAGAAAGCAATTGGAAACTTCTTCATTCTGGATCAGCAGAAGTTACATGTTGTGTGTATGGGTTTATATACCTACTTGAAAAATCAGTTGTTTGCACAGCTGTATACCAGGAGGTCTGGAAGAGCTCTAGGCCAATTCAAAGGGAGTCTATACACCCTTCATCCTGCACCATTTCTTACATCTCTGCCAAACATCCTCCATCACACCTGAGACATCAGTCTTTGCTCAAAATCTAGGTCTTACTGTAGGTTGTTGCATTTGAGCTATATCTAAATATTGCAACTCCTTTCTGCCTGTGTGACATCTAAGTGGAGACTTTCTTATCAATCCTCTGAAAGACTGAGTTGTTCTTGCTCTTTCTTATCATTGTTCTTGAAGAGCTCTCTTGGTTATCCCAAATACTCCCTGAAAGGAGTTTTGAAAATCCAGAGTGTCAGAATTTTTTTTCTCAGTTTTCTTCCAAAATGGAAGCAAATTCTACCAGGGCAGTTTGACTTTGCCTGAAGGGAACATGCAAATGAGTACACAGAAGCATAGTAAGTGTCTCTGAATAACTATACAGGGATGGTCTTGTAGCACTAAGAAAATTTAAATTTAAGAAACTAAAATGAACTAAGAAAATCTATATACTGATGTTAAGAACACAGAAATTCTATGGTTATGTTAAAGGAAATTAATATTAAAGAAAGTTTCCTATATGTAGAAATGCCCCTCTGAGATACCCATTGTTAGGCTCTGATAGTGATATACGATTTATGAAGCCACATACAGGGATAATAGAAAAGCTAAACAACCAGTCTCAGGTCTGACTGGAAATTAATTTTCAATTTGTTATTTCTATATTATAAGAGATTGTTAGGCAGAAGTTAAACAGTTGATTTATTCCTCCAGAGAAACCAGTGATAATAAAAATGCATAGATCAAACAATGTTATCCTTACCAAGGCAGACAAAAATTTATTAAAAATCCATATGGTCCATATGAGAGCAAATCCAATCCTAGAAATAATGGTAATGTGTATTCTTCTAAAATTACATTTTGATAAGAGTTCAGACTACAAATGTTCTAGTGTAAACAGAAGAAAGTAGAAAAAAAAAAATCAGTAAACAGATTTATTTTGAATTCATTTAACACTACCAAGAAAAGAAAATAGATTAACTCTGTCGACTATAAGTCCTCCATCCTCATGCCCTAAGGCAGTCACACATCCAAATTCCTGACATTTAAAGCAGGCATTGACATCAGAATTGTACATATACATGGAATCAGAAAGGTACACACCACTCAGAAT
Organism: Anser cygnoides; assembly: GCF_040182565.1. Lineage (NCBI taxonomy): Eukaryota > Metazoa > Chordata > Aves > Anseriformes > Anatidae > Anser > Anser cygnoides. The sequence continues at coordinate 45,854,408 of NC_089875.1, read as the reverse complement.
ATTTTAGCTCTGCTTACATCACTGCCCAAGTCCACCTTGTTTTGATCGTGGATTGTAAATTTGAGGTATGATCAAGGAAGAAAACAGAAAAATCTAGATAAATATTTGATTTAAGGGATTAAAGGGTATGAACTCACAAACTTCTGTAAGTAAAAATCACTTAACACTTTGCTTACTGGACATCTCTAAAATCACTAATTCTTATATCTACTTACCATGAGGAAAGAAAAAGGCAGTAGAAAATTTAAAATGGTAATCTAAGATACTGTAATCTATCAGCTTTATTAGTGACAATGATTAATATTTGAAACTGTTGTAGGGAAATAACTAATATTAAGAGCAAGTGAGCAAATGCCAATGGGTAATGACCTTTCATTTATTTTACTTCATTTCATCCATTCATATTCAGTCTCAAGCTGTCTCTAGAAATGTTTCTACCAAACTTTTATTCTCCCAGAAAAAAATCTGCCAGAAAGAAATCAAGAACTTAAATCTTCTCAATCGCTTATTTCAGCAGCTACTAATTTGCCATGAGGTACAGTGGATATTAATCTATCCATTTCTCTTCCTATTCTGAAGAAGGAGAATATGCATTTACTTACTCCAACTGACTTTGGATGAGACAAGCCTCTGAACTATTTTCTGTCTTTTTCCTCATTGGTCAGGTTAAGACAAATTTCAGGAAGGAAAAGTATTGTAAAAATAGAATTTCACTGGATTTTACAAAAGGTCTAGTAATATGTTTTTTCCCATTATTCCCTCATAACACTGCTGAGTATTTTCGTATAAGAAAATGTGCAGTACCATGGACTTAAGGCAGTAAAACACAGATTAATCTCTGCCATAAAAAAGGGTATAATCTTAAAGCACAGTCTCTGTGGTTTCTGAAATATGAGCATGTGCTTGCATACCTGGTTGGACTGCTGAGTTGGGGCTTTTGGGAGCACTGTGATGTAATGTAATGTGCATAATTACAGAAGGCCTACCCTGGCTTATCTCACTGGTTTCAAGTATCTACTAGTGATGTTTTGTTGTGGTGTTTGGAAAAAATAACCTAAGAGTGAAAAGGAAGAAATCAATATGGAACTGGAAAATACTACTTCTTTCAAATCCACACTTAAAATGCAAAAGCCAGACCATCCAACAAACAAACAAAAAATCTTTTAAGAAATGTTTTTGTTCATCAAATATGAAGGACCAATTAGAGTCAAATATATAAACAGAGGTATCATTATTGACAATAAATGTGTTTATATATATATGTGTGTGTACATATATATACAATTTATAACTTGTTTATCTTTCTCAAAATACTTAAATCATGAGGATGAATGACAGGTAATTGTTTTGAAAGTCAGATTCCAGTGATAACTGAAATACCTACTCATTATATTTAAAAAGTGATCTTAGTTTCTATGGATAGGCTTTGAAATACAGAAAGAAAGCAAAAGTGGGAGAAACATGTTTACACATATTGATATCTGAGTGCATGTAAGAGGCCATTACCATTTAATGTTGCCTTTCCTTCCCTTGGATTGAAGTCATGAACATACAGCAAATACCACATAACCTCAATTTCTAAGGTATCTCCATCAAAACTTGCTTGTTATATCTTTCAAAAGTTAACTTATCAAATTAATCGCAGTCTCAAAAACACTCAAAAAATGAATGTTTCAACACAGTGTTTTCCATCTCACTTAACTATTGTATTCCTATTAGCCCCACTGCATGTGGGTTTGCTGACAGCTAACTTATGCTGTCAGTTCTGTTTCTGTACAATCTATTAACCTCATCTACTGAAAACATTCAGATAAAAAATTTCCCAGGCATTCCCTGAAGATCTAATGTTGATTATTACAGTTAAAAAGAAGATCAGTAAGCTACTTTGCATTAAATTCTTGGTAACATAACATCCTTATGAATAAATGTATTAGAAGTACACTGACAAACATTTTGCAGCTTGATATTCTCAAGGTAAAATTAAATGGGTCCTCAAATGTCCCTTACCCTACTTGGGAGACAACCACTTAAAGAAATGGTGACTGAGGTGCCATTCTCTGAGAGCAACAATATGTCTAAAAAGAGAACTTACCAGCCAGTGACCTGAACATTTATTTATGAGACAATACATATGTAATATCATAGTCCACTGTTCTATACACCAATTTTTTAAGGGTTTTGATCTAGTTTTCATTTTCCTGAACACAAAGCTGGTTTAAAAGAATCAAAATTTGGCTACACATATGCAGATCATATGATCCAGAAATGTCTTGGAATGTGGGAAGCAAATGGTCCAAGGATGGAATAGACACTGAGGGGCTTCCTGGGGGATGATTTTCCAACATGAGGATGTAGCAGCTCTTAGCTGTGAAAGAAGCAACTAAATGACTCCCTAAACAGACTTGTAAAACTCTCCAAGCTTTGATGCAATATGTCTTCCATACTTGGTATTTTGAAACATTTGTTTCAGTTCCTAGCTTTGAGGTCTGTACACTAAATATCACTCCGTGCTCTGGAAAATATAAAATGTAAAAGCGTTAAGAATAATTGGATAAGTAAGTTACTGGAAGATTCTGAATGTGGAAAAAGAGACAATATGTATGTAATTGTTTCGAAGTACTATGTAATTAGAGTACACTGAGTATCTGTAATTACTTGTCAGTGCAAAGCAGAAACATTTTCTATAATGCTGTCTGCTTTTCAAAACAAGGAACATATTTCAGCAAGAGCAAATTTTCCAAAGTGCAAATTTCTGAATTATAGAAAATGAACAAACAAACAAAAAGGATTAGATATCTGCATTTTAATTAGCCATTTTCCACACTTTTTTTCTAATCAGCTATCTTTAAGTTAAGAACAAATAAATTTTTAATTTTCACACTAAAATGGTCACTTCAGATACAATACTGGAATGTTTCACTTCAGGTGAACTAAAGGAAATGCTCCTTATTCTTGCACTTAACTTAAAATATTGCCTCAGGAAGGTAAAATAACTTCTTACTGAGAACCAGTAGACACCTATTTCTATGTGTAGAAATTTTTTTTGTTTCTATTTAGAAAAAAAAAGTGTTTCTCAGTTAGCAACAAAGCACAAAGAGACTGAATAGAATTGAGTCTAGATCTCTGTAGCTGGAAGCAATCACAAATTTCCCTAGGTCAACAAGAACAAAAAATGTGTCACACAAAATACTGTTTTTCTCCATTATTCTTGCTAGTATCTTGGGCCTGCAGGACTGGAAATTCCTTTAACTGTGAAACGGAGAAAATGTGCAGTTTAAAGTACACAAAAACTAGTAAAAGATAAAACAAGGACCTGTGGAAGATGAAACAGAAGAAACTTAGGAAGTAGAATATTAAACCAAATGCACACAAAGACTGGGTTACAGAAAGCTTTTCTTGTGTGAGGTGAGTCCAGACAGGACTTCTTGCATGCATCCTAAAAGCCACAAGGTACCATTTCCAAAATGAAGTGCTACAAGTCTAAACAAGCAGGTATACCAAAAACTCCAAAGAGACAATGCTGGTGTCTTTGCTGGAAAATTTTAAGAACAGCTGAATTTGACCTAATAACAGCATAACACAGAGCATCCAGTTGTGAAATGTTTACCAATACATATACTCTAAAACTAATCAAAAGAGCTTTTTGATAATTCCATTTTTAACAATGAGCATTTCCAGAATACATGATGTACCCATAAGGGCATAATTAAGACCCTGTCCCATGCAAGTTTCATTCCAGAGCACAGATGTGGGATGGGCTGTTGTCATAAGGCATCAGACTGAGGCTTCAACTTGAAAGGAAATACATGATACATATAGTCTATTCTGCCAGACTCTACAAAAGGAATGTTCTTAATTCAGTACTGAAGGATTATCCAGTTCTAAAAGCTAATATATACTAATTAGAATTTTCTTGCCAACATATTTTCCCTATCACCAGTTTTATCTTACTTGAGAAAAAATGCAAATCTTTGGGGAAAATGTATGAGCCTGAGAATATTGGGACCGTTTGTTTACATTACTTTGTTGGAAACCATTGGGATATATTTTGCCATTTTTTTATTGTTTCAAGATGGGGTAGTATCATATGGTTTGTGAGCAGCAAGCTTTGTACATTTATTGAAAAGGCCTGTTTTCATAATTCTTCATGGTATATCAGGTTTAGAGACCGTTTTTTCAAGAAATAAGTAAATATAAGGAGACAGAAGAGGTTAAAAACATGGTTTTATTGGAGGTAAAATACATAACACATATTGATGTCTTTCTTTTGATGAAAACCAATTTAATAAAAAAAAAGGCAATAATATAGATATCTATCTGGACTACTATAAAGCATCTGATATGGTTTAATATGACAAGTTATTAATTAAACTGTATATTATTAGGTTATCTGGTGAAAAATGGACTAATGAGGGGAACACGAAATGAGGTGAATACAAGACCTGAGCACAAGAGTAATGGAAATAGAATGAAATAGCTTTGTAAACAAAGAAGGTTAACGTAATAAAGAGAAAATTTGAATTTCTCCTGTAAATAAAATCAGCATAAACTGAAGGCAAATATTCTTGAAAACTGAATAAGGACCTGACAGTACTGGCTGCATAGTGAGAAAAGCTTTTAATTGATGCTATAACACAACTGCAGATGGGAAACCAGCATGAGCACAGATTCATTGCCACAGGAACACACCTCCTAACAAAACTGTTTTATTATTTTACCATGAACGAGTATTTGTCTTACTTTTCATAAGTCAGTCAGCAACTTGTTCTAATCTGTACAAACAGACTAATTTTTAATACACAACTATCTATTTCTAGGTAAGGAAAGTTAATATAACTGCTACTCAAAATCAAGCTAACTTTCTGAACTTTGCCTATGAAATGTCACCGTTCTTCATTGTTGGTTATCTTAATGCCATCAACGTGAAAAAAAGCCAAATTAAGACAGTATTGTTTAAAAATTTACTAACACTGATAAAATATTATGCTTTTTTAAAGGTATGCTACCAATTATGCCAAAGCAAAGTAAATAAAAGGATAAATCTATGTTGTGTAAGTGTTGAAATAGGGAAACTCAGAAATCATTAGCTTACATAGTCTGTCAGAACAAAGGCTAAGTATGGTATGATTCCTCTCTGCAGACTTTTGGGGAAAGACAGGAATGTGACACAGCAGTAAAAAGATGTTGCAAAAAAGGCAACTAGAGCATGCAGTCAGGCATTAGCAATGAAGGCATTTCCACCACAAATTAGGAGTGTCATTTTCCATAAGCACAGTTCTGAAAAAACTTTCCAGTGTCTGTAGTAGAGATAGGAAACCTAATTTGTTTTAAAGATGAAACTCCTTAAATTTTTGAAAGGAACTACTGGAAACTTTTGTCTGCAGTTGTAGAGAGGATATGATTTGATATCTGGTCTCTGATAGTTTTTTGCTCTTGGATTGCTTGTTAAATATATTTTAAATTCAAGTTTAGACTTGAAGGAGACAGGATTTACTGAAAACAATAGAGCTCAGAGATCACGTTGAACAGGCCCTCAATGAAAAGCATGGTGTGTGGGGATGTTTGTGTGTGTACAGAAAAAAAAAATCTAGATATTTGCACAAGTTATGATTTAAGCACCATTACTTGGCTTAAATCAATTATTTCTAAATATATACTAATATGAACTTGGCAAATTAGATGATACTAAGAACATGTCTTATTCTTTCACTGTGGTATTTCTGGGTATAAGAACTATTACCCATGATAAAAAATGCTTTATACTTCTGTTACTCACATAGATACCAGGTTTAATGGCTACAAAGTTGTCTGGGCATCAAATCCAGTAGCATGTTTGTTGTGTTACTAAACTATGGGAAACCATTGGGCACATAACATATAATTATAGATGAAAGATTTCTTAGGTCATCTTGTCCCATCCTGGCCAATGTATGACTCTTCCTTATAATATATACCTCAATACTTTAAATGGGGTGAAATTTTACATTAAGTAATGGGTCTTCTACCACTTCCCTTAAAATATTTTTCTATATTTTTATGTCAATGTGAAGTTTAAACCATATATTTGAAAGCAAAATTATTTTGTATAGTTAACTGTTTTCCAGTTACTGGGATGTTGGTATTCCTTATTCTATTATAGAATATTTCTGGCTGTGCAGACTAAGTAATACTAAAAAGATCCTGTCCTGCACCAGCATGGTGGAGAAGAGGAAGGTTTGTTTGCATCGCTTTCTATTTTTTCTCTACCTCTTGAATATTTGAATTGTCTGATTTTAAAATAGTTTCTGGTCTTTGAAGTTTGAGTTATAATAAGCTTTAGAAGTGAAAGACTCTGTTGGGTTTAGCATGTTCATTTACACATGAGCAGTCAGTGCAATTATACGTAAAAACTCTGGTCTGTTCAGGATCCTGTTACACTTTGGGTGATGAAAATTTGTCTTTCTAAATTCCTCAGCCTTAATAATAAAAGTTTGTCTTATGGTGTTACGTGAAGGAGATCAGATCATGATCACATTATCCAGATCAAAATTCTATGACACTTCTTTTTTCTTCAGAATCAGTGTAATTCATCAGTGCTAGGTAAGCTAAGTGCTAAGTAGCACCATCTTTTGACTTAGAAAAGTCACCTATACATATTTTTATTATCTTTTTCTCATTTCATGGCCACAAAGATACATCATCCTCCCTACATTTTTTTTTTTTGATTTCTTATAATTTTTATTCATGTTTCCACCCTATTCAGGTAGCACATTTTCTTCAGCACTTCAGCCTAAAGAAAAGACAGCTATATAGACATCCCAGTTGCAAAAATTTTGGGAAATAACTGTTAAGTCACTTGGTTATATCAAGTCTAGGACAGCTGGACATACTTAACCATAGGATGGCTTACCAATGTTTTCAATACGTGTTCCAATCTGAGAACTAGAAGGCACCAAAAGAGCTTATCTGGAAAATACTCAAAAGAAAAACAAATAACGTTCTACTTTACATAATACATAGTTTAAGCATGTGACTTTTTACCACAGAACTTTTAAAATCCTAAAAGTTTATATGTGTTCAAAAAGTAAGTGAGTGGAAGACAAACATAAGACAACTAACAAACTTTCCTAGCTTGAGGACTCTTACTGCTGCAAATCACTTCAACAGCTTGACAAATAGAAGTCTGAATACTGGATAATGGAACAGGTTGCCCAGAAAAGTTGTGGATGCACCATCCCTGGAAACGTGGCCCATCATGTTGAGGGAGGTGATTCTCCCCCTCTACTCTGATCTCGTGAAACTCCACATGGAGTACTGGGGTCAGCTCTGGGCCCTCAGCACAAGGCCATGGAAGTAGTAGAACGAGTCCAGAGGAAGGTCATGAATATGATCAAGGGGCGTGAGCACCTCTCCTATGACGACAGGCTGAAGGAGTTGGGGTTGTTCAGACTGGAGAAGGGAAGGCTCCGGGGAGATCATACAGTGATTTTCCAACACCTATATGCCTGCAGAAAACCTGGACCAAAACTCCTTGTCAGCGAGTATAGTGATAGGACAAAGGGGAATAGCTTTAAACTAAAAAAAAAGGTAGATTTAGATTACACATGAGGAAGAAGATCTTTACTATGATGGTGGTAAGCACTGGAACAGGTTTCCCAGGGAATTTGTGGATGCTTCATCCTTGAAAGTGTTCACTGCCAGTGTATGTGGTTTTGAGCAACCTGGTGTAGTGGACGGTGTCCCTGCCCATGGCAAGGAGGTTGGAACTTGGTGGTCTTTAGAGTCCCTTCCAACCCAAACCATTCAGTGATTTTATGATTCTATGGATAGGCTGTACAGAAAGCTGAAATCTACAGATACAGGAATCAACTTAAAAACTGAAACTAGCAAGGAGATTAAACAGCATGTTCATAAATGATCTCTGAACAGACAGACAGACATACCAATGATTAGTCAGTGTTTACTTCTTAACAATAACAACAGCACTTAAATCAATCCAGGAGAACTTTCTCAGTAGAAGACAAGTCTGATAGATATTAACACTCAGAGAAACTCTTTTCTATACAGAACACAGTAAGAATTCACAGAATTGTGTATAATGTAAGTGGTACCTTTATCTGTGTGCAGTAAACATTTATCTTGACAAATAAGAAGGACGAGGTTCTTGAATTGTTTACATTGTGTTTACCTAGACAGTCTAACTTGTCCAAGTAAAGACTGAGCACTGGATGAGTAAACCTCTTGGTCTGAGCTGATATTGTATGTTCTTACTAGTATAAGAATTAATTTTTAATTTGCTTAAGACTTCCATGAAGTTTTTCCAAGGATACTAAAATTCTACCTGTGACTAGAAGTGCACTGAGTAAGAAGTAAATGGGAAGATTACCAGCAAATGATTGGTCTACGCTTTAGGACTTCATTAGTGTGTATGTTTAAATATTGTGCAGATAGGAATCCAGTGTGGTTTCCAATCCACTAATAAAAGTAATAGACAATTCTGCGCTTCTTTTTAGAGGCTGTTTTACTACAATCACCCTCTTTCATCATAGTCACAGTGATTTCCCCGGAAGTGAGGTGGTATTCCTACACTGAGTGTGATAGGACTTGTTCTACATTGTCTACCAGATTCCTGAGATAAAGTATTTCTATCTCTTTTCCTGACACGGGCAGTCTTTGTAACTAACTCAAAGTTGAATCAATATTTAAGGAGAAGGACTTCCCATGTCCTGCAAAGGAATGGCAAGTGTTTGCTGGCCATTCTGTGAGGCAGCAGAGCATGTGTTAGCCAGCACACAACAAACAAAAATGGACATCAATTACAGTGAGCAGTTAGCTAAGCTCCTGGGGATGTTCCAAATGCAATGTGAACAGTAAGTGATTTCCCAGAACATTTTGGTAAGAACTAAGTGCACTGGTGAACCAGTTTATGGAATCTTGTATTGCCATTATTGTGACTGTAATTTCTGGTGGTTCAAAAAATGCTGCTTGGGTACAGTTCTTTAACCCTATGAACTCTTTAACTTTCACAGGAAAGTCAGTATTTCAATGGACATAAAAGCTCTTCTTCAAAGTTAATGACACTATGTAATGCAGGGACGATGATTTATTTTATAAAATGATTCATGTTTATTCATTTTATATTAATATTTATTATTATATTAGAGATAACCCCCAAAATGCACTGGATTCTACCACTTCAGTTGCAAATTAAAAATGATTTGCTTATAATTTTATCATCAAAATTATGTATTGTTAATGACTGTCTTAGGTGTTCATAGTGAGCTGAAAGTCAGTCACTGCTATAAAGACATTCAGGTAAGCACATTTCCCAGCAATTCAAGAGACCTCAGATTTCCCAAGGCAGATCCAAGCTGTAAAGTTCATTAAGCCGGAGTTCCATGGGGATGTGTGTGGTTGTGTGTGTCTGCTGGCACTGGCAATTCTAGCTTGACATGCTTCTGACTTTGACAGAAGAGTCTCAAGTTGATACATTGACTTTGGTCTAATATAGAGCCAAATCCAAACTACATCAAACTTTGTGGGAGTGATTCAAGTCTAGTGTTCCATTGCAGGCTTCTTTGCAATCACTCACCTTGAACTATATACTGTCTCAAGTAATTAAAATATAATTTTCATACCCATAGTCACTGTGGTCTTTGTATTACTAAATTACAAATGTCCAGCCAGACCCATGCCATGATTAATGGAGTTTCTTAAGCACCACTCATTTCGGAGGGAACCAGACAGAAATGTCATGCTGGTCTTCTCTCCTCTTCCATTCTCTCAGACCTGGTGAGAACCAGCAAGGCAAATCTTCTGCCCCCCAACCCCTTGTATTAAATGTGGACCTCCTGGTGGAAAATCCTAAATGCTGATAAACAAAGCAGCCTTCAGCACATCACAACCCTCTTTGAGAAAAAAATATAAATAAATAAATAAATAAATAAATGCCATATATTATCAAATGCAGTATATACAGGCCTAGCAATAAATATAAACATAATTTAAAGCAATTCTGAGGATGAAGCAGACCTTAACATTTTAAACCTACACATTTTATAACCACAAAATGTGGAGCAATAAAGAGAACAAGTAATTTTCACACAACAATCACAGGGTGTCATATTTATTTATTTATTTATTTATTTACTTTCCCACAATCTAAAAAGAGCAATTTCCATCTTGGAACTTAGACCAACAAAACAGAGCCCAATAAACAATTTGAGTCCTTTCAGACAGTGCATGATGTGCTAGATCCTGTAGAGATGAGCACTGAAGGCACAGTTAGTAGTGCAAACTTGTTTATTATGACAAGGAGGATGCCTGCTGGATATATGCAATATGAAAACTTGGAGGCGGGGGGGATCAGCACTTACATAATGTTTCAGGAGTGACCACAGCAGCTCATATTTTAAGTGCAATGAATTCTAAAATGAGATTAGCTTCAGGCAGATTACTTGGATTGCTGAATGTTAACTCAGTGATAGCACTGAGCATGTTTAATGGTAGGATGCAGTCATTTAAATCAGTGTTGGGATGTATAGATGGAATATAATGTTTATTCTGTTTTACTGCATAACAAAGATTTGAAGATGTGGAAGGGAGTGGTCTTCAGCCTGCTTAGCTTCAATTAATTTAGGATTTAATCACCTTAGATTCTATAGTCAAAAGGAAGTCACAGATTCAGAGTTATGTTAAGAGATGTGCTGTGGAGTATCTCCTTCACATATATAATAGAGGGAGTTTCTAGAGTCTAGCTTCCTATCTTTAGTGTAATCACAGATGTCATTTTGGAAAAAGTGGTTGGCTTATGGTTCTTACCAGACAAGTGTAAGCTCCTGAGTGGATGCAGCAGCACAGACATCCTGGGATCCAGGGACAGTGGAACAGGAGAGGGGGATCCTGTGCCATAGTGCTGAACTTGGACCTGAGGTGGCAGATCCTGTGATACTATGTCTACTCTCAGAACCATGGTTCAAGAAGGATGTTGATGGATTAGTGAAACTTTAGAGAAGTGTCATAAGAATGATTAAATTACTGAATAATGTTCATTCCAGGGAAAGAATAAATGATGATATTATGCCTTCTAGTCAAGGGATTCTGAAAGTGTATTTATTCCACTTGCCATAAAACATTAGGGGTTGATTTGATCACAGCCTGTAAAAAAACACCTCCAAGGCTGCAAAATTTCAACAATGAGCTGGGTCGTCAGCCTAGCAGACAAAAGTATAGCTAAATCCAATAGCTGGAAGATGATGCACGACTCATTCAGACAAAAAATAAGGCACATATTTTTAACAGTGAAAAATTTTTTCACTGGAACAATTACCTCAATTTGCCATGGATTATATCTCTCTCTGCCAGTTTCAAAATAAAGATTGAATTTTGAGTGAAAGTAGGGCAGAGAGAAAGTGAGAGACACAGATACACTTTAGTTTAAGCACACTTTATTTTAGGGAAGCTTTATAGTGTGTATTATAAAGAAGCTCAAACAAGATGCTGTCAAATATTCACTTGTAGCTTTGGGACCTAGGGCTTCATGAAGTAGACAAATTATGAATTACTATTGTTCTTATTAGAATTAGAAAAAAAATACTTCCATGTAAAATATCACAATGAATTCTTAGTACACTGAATGAATTGTAACATCAATGCTGTGTTATGCAGATAGCTACTTTTGCCAAAACAGTCTTTTCTTGACAATAAATTTTCGTAAGTACAGAGAGCTTAAGAAGAAGAAAGGCACATAAATGATGACAAGCAGGTGTCTTTGGCTTGAAAACAGCTATTTTGATTGTAACTAAAAAGTTACTGAAATTGAAGTTGGACAGACTAAACATTTTGCTACTGCAAAATCAGAAAAAAAAAATAAAAATAAAGGAAAGAAAAGCCCTCACAGGCTCACTAGTGGTCGGGAACACTTTTTAAGCAGTTATGTTCTTGACACATTAGAGCTGACAGAGATTTCTGTTTCATGTACACTACATTTTCACCAGTTTTTCACACCTCACGAAGATACTCATTATTAATGATATGGAAAATTGTCAAAAGGAAGATGTTCACAGAAAGAGATGCCCTTGTGGTTAAGTGGACCACAGTAGGTGTCCATGTGCACGTATGTATGGAAAGAACTCCCAGAGTTATTTCCTGGGCAGCATGGCCCAGGAAAGCACTTCACACAGGTAATTGTTGGGTACCCATTCTGCTTTTGTGGGAATGAATTAGGTTTATCTCTGATGCCCTATCTTCATGCCTTGCTGATCACAGCTAAACTTACCTGCTTACCTAGATGAAGCTCGAGGTTCCCTTTCTGGTGGTGATCCCTTGCCTTGCACTGAACTCAGAGGCATCTGATAGAGATTTCCCAGGTGATGCTCAGCCACCAGGGTAGCAAACTCCTCCCCTTTTTTCCAGAGAAAAGCCCTGGCATTTATTCCCCAATTTTTCCTGTCTAAAAGAGGGTTTTTTTTAAATTATTTTATTTTTATTTTATTTTATTTTATTTATTTTATATTTTATTTTATTTTATTTTATTTTATTTTATTTTATTTTATTTTATTTTATTTTATTTTATTTTATTTTATTTTCCCTCCTCCAAAGTGTGCTACAAGGCATTTTCTGTTCTGGAGCATGAGTTATTTCAGAGCTAGAAATACTTGGTCTATCCCAGTGGATGTCTAGATTCCCAGCTTTGCAGCAAGAAGTACCAACGTTTATCCCAGGCAAACTGCAAAGTACTGGTGTTTAATACCACAAAATAAAATTTTGTATGTGATGTGAGAGGTGGGGGAGGGAAGAGGAGAGAAAGGGGAGGGAGACAGAAGCCAGAATTTAGAGGGAGAAGAATACTGGAAAATAAAACCAACACAAATTTAAAACCCTACAGTGTGTTCTGAAATATCTCTAAAATAGAGTCTAATGTAAATACATAATAGGCCATGTTGTAAAAAGGTTTTATTATATTCATAACAAGGTGCTGCTAAGCACATTTTTGGCGCTATATAAATAATAAATAGTGATAACAATGCACATTCATGACTTCACCACATGTGAGTAATGGAGCCAATACAACCTAATGCCAATAAAATCTTTATATCTCCACATGCCATCATGTATTCTCTCTACATATTATGTCAACATTTTTAAACTACTACTAAAACATTGATCAGATCACTATGCAATTGGATGTTTTAAAATCTCTGACATCTGGAAAATTTAAGTTCCTAAGAAAAGAGATTTTTAAAAGGCTCCAGAAAGTCAGAGGGAACTTTCTTACCGAAAAGATGGTCTGGAAAAGGATAAACAGAAAGCACAGGGTGTCAGTGGAAAGTAAAATGATTTCACTTGGTTTAATGTGAAAAACATAGAGAAAGCACTTAGGTTTCTTAAAAAATGGGAACTCTGTGATCACATTGAAAAAATTTGCAAACAGTAGGCAAAGGACAAAACCCACATGATTTTAATTTTGTAAATTATACAATGACTCAGTCAAATAATGTTCATTAGACTTATAACAGCTTCTGTTACTCTCATGCTTTCCCTCATCTTTTCTATGTTCTTGCCTTCCAGGAAAGAGCTGAGGTATTTTAATCTATCCAAAACCAAGAACTCTTTAGAAAATGAAAGCTGTTGGCTTTCTGTATCCTCTATTTTTCAGAGCACTTATAATATTGTTTCAGGTTTTAGATTTCAGACTTCTCTGTCTGAAGCAGATACTTTTTGTGGTCTGGGTTAGATTGATGAAATGGCCTGTTTTCTTCAGGCTTTGCTGAAAGTATTACCATATATGATGGCACTTTCCAAAGCAGAGTCTCTTCTCCACCTGCTAAGCATATCTTAAAAGACAGTAGCAGGCTAGAAGTATTGCTAACAAAGCAGCAGCACCACTTTCCTTGGTTTCTATTCTAACCTCATTGACAAGGAAATGCACAGCCATGTTCTCCATTGTACGTTTCTGTGATAACAGATCAGCTGCTTGAGCAATCTATTTCTGAAGAAACAAAAGAAGGGAAATGAAAGATGGGGTTGAAATGGGACAATTCACAAGTTTAGATAATATCCTCCAAAATATTACCTAAGGATAAAGAATTTATTAAACAAGACTAGATATGCTTCCATTATGTCTGGAACTAGACCTCTGACATTAGCTAATATTTGCTACTTAGGGGAGGAGAAAAATCCTCATTGAAGCACCTCTTTCCTTCAGGCTGACTCATCTGTGGTTTACCCATGCTTACAGACTGTAGGATCTTCAAAGCATCTTTGCCAGCTAGGTGCTGGACTTGTAATAACTGGGCAAAATTATTGCTTGGTTTTTGCAGCAAAGAATTAATAGTTCTTCTCCATTAGATGTGCAGTACGCTGTAACATCACTGCTTTCCCAAATATCCAACCCTGTTAGAAATTCCTAGCACTCTGCCAACAATTCATCTGATAAGCAAAGGAAATTAGCACTTCATCTGGCACCTGGCTTCTAAAGACAAACAACCTGATTTTGCTCAGAAGGGAACTTCCTCCCTTTGTGTACCCAATGCTGATTTTTATGAACAATTTTACAGGAAAAAAAAAAGAAGGCTATGAGGGTTGTGTATATATTCATAAACTAAACCTATCTAGGGAGTGTTACTGGGCAGTGAAACATAGTCTTCTGATCTGTTAAAACAGTGCCTGGCATGGGGCCAGTTCACATTCTCCCCAGTCCTTATGATGTGGGGATTGCCCTTGGCGTTGCCAAGTTTGGATGCAGCCACCCAATTTTGAATTTGAAGAGTTTTCCTGTAAGGATGTGGCCAGAGTGTGTCACTTGGCCACAAGGCCAGAGAACATTTCCCAACACTATTCAGTTTACTAGCATGGACACCATTAAGGTAAGGTTTCAAAGAGATATAAGGGCTAGTAACACAATTGTCTGAGCACTTCAAAATGATAATAGTACTAAACTCCCACTGAAATCAGTGGTAAGTGGCTAATTTTCTCAGTCCAGGAATCATGTGCACAGCTTTAAGCATATGCTCAAATCTCATGAATTCAGATTAAACGTGAACATAAATGCATTTTCAGTAGTAGATTAGAGCTGTATAAATTATTTCCCTATAGTTACTTTTAATATACTAGGTGACAAACACCAAGAGCATATTCGTTATTCTTTCTTCACCTGCTTTCAGGTACTTTTTATCATTGCGAATGTCAGCCATTCTGGTTAAAGAAGATGCAGGCTTCCAGCCAGACCAGCTATTAGTGTAAACTTTCTTCCTTTTAACCTAAGTGCTTGTCTACAAAATGCCAAAGTCAATCACTTATCTAGATAGAAAATGCTGTCTAAAAGTGAAAAAAAATAAATGCGTGACACATCCCCCCAAAGAAAAACTTTAAGCTTTATCAGTATCTCCAGGGTGTTTCTGTAGTGAAGGGCACTTGTCCTTCTTTGTAATTCTGGACCATCCTGGCTCAGGTCTTCAGAGGTCCCAAACTCTTCATGGCTCTGGTGAAGCTCTGAATGTGGTCCAGTATTTGCATTGCTATTCAACAGATGTTATATCTCCCAGCTGCAGTATTCAGTTTCTGGGGTAGTATGCTTAATGGAATAATAAACCAAACTATCACCAGTTCAGTTTTGTCTTGCAGATTACAAAACTTGCTTATCTCATGAGGAAACCTGGCTCACTCACATGCTGCAGTCATGAAAATTTCAGACACTCCATTTACTTTGTCTGTTCTCAATAAGTCGTAAATGAGTTAATTACCAAAGAGATGTGTTTTTGCCATCTCCTATCAATGGGATATAGAAATATTTAGTACATATGCCATACTTAGTTAGATGTGTGATTATTTCTTGATCATTTTTCTTACCAGCCAGAAGATTTTTTGTTTGTTTGTTTGTTTCTTTCTTTCTTTCTTATGTCCTCCCTTAATCCTGAAGTGTGTATAACTCTCATGGTCAGGAAAGAAAAACTCTCAGATAGAAGGGATTTATTTATGTATTTATTTAATGGTTCTAGAGCTTACCAAGCCAGGGAGAGAGATGGAGAACTTGCAGAAGAGAAACAGAGCTAGGGATTGCTTGTACCATTAGTGAGCCATCTTAATTGCAGGAAGAGTTGCAATATATCTGTAAAGAGTTGATGTATTGTCACTATCTTGTCTTATTTTTTATTATGTGCTTACTTTTACAGCAGTGTGGCTTACAGATCATGTATAAGATTAGTTGGTAAAATTTCTTTAAATAGCTCGAACGAAACTGCCAACATCTACTCATCTATTTTATGTATATGGATTTAGGAAGAGAAATAGAAAAAGAAAAATTTCACACCGAAATTTCAGTTAATTGTGTGTATCTTTTTTTTTTTTTTCACCATTAACCTGATAAAAGAGACAATCCTAGCCCAGTTAATAAAAAAGATATCACACTTCTCAAATTCACAAGATGAAACTTTACATGTTCAAAATTTACCTTGAAAATTTAAATATTTTATTTTAGCTGAGGTTAAATTTTAGAAGCAGGTACTGGTCATGATTAGAAAATAGGTTTTTCATGAAAACAAAACAAAACAAAAACAAAACTAATATCAAAATATTAGAGAAAAAGTTCCATCTAAATTAGAAACCACATATGAAAGTGTCTTAAGGATGAAAGCCATTAATCATGGCCACTCAAACAGCAAAGCAGGGAGAGGGGGAAGATAATGGGAGTAGTACACAGGCAGAAGACAACATAATATTAGAAATTTATATGAACCAAATGTCTGAATTAGATTTGGTCAGCTAATTTATTTTCTTTGGCTAATTTTCATACATTTATATCTGAATTTCAACCTAAGTGTTTTCAGCCTGCATTATTATACGAAAACGTTTTGAACTAGAATATTAGCACATATTCCTTAAAAAGGTCAAAATAGTCTGACAACTTGTAATATATATTGAGTGTCAAAATTAACCTTTCTGCATGTTTCTGTTTCAAGTAAGTCATGTTTTCTCAGGTCAAAAACAAAACAAAACAAAACAAACAAACAGAAAAAAAATGCATAAGGCACATAAGGCACATCTAAGGACTCTGAATAATTCTTGCCCAGTTAGTGCTGTGCCTCTACTAAATAGCAGATAAAAATCCACATCTAAATCTGATTTAGCCAAATGTCTTGACCATGAAAAAAAAATTGTATATATATAATATATATATATATATATATCCAAGTGGATGTCACAGGATATCAGTCCTGCAGTCACCCTCTCAGAGGGGACTTTCTGGAGAAGGTGACAAGGGCACTCTGGGCATCCCATGGCTCAGTTGCAGGCTGCCATCCAGCAACCCACCGAGACAGTTTGGAGTCTCCAGTTCTACTGGAGATTTGCAGACCTGACCCCAGGGAGGGAAGGGAAGGGTGCAGCCCCCACTAGTGTCTTGGGGGGGGGGGGGGGGGGGGGGAGGAGGAGGTGCAGCCCTTAGCCCCCACACCTCTGTGTGCTTGGGTGAATTACCAACCCATCGTTGGACCACTGTACCTTCTTGTCATTAAAACCACAGTTCATATAGTTCACAGAGTTTTTTGCTGATTTATGTTACCTGTCTTCTTCTCTTAAAAATTCCTAGAAAAAGGATGCCAGAGAATAATAGCAAAAGGTAGTCACTTTATACATATCTCTCTCTCTCCTCTCCCTCTCTCTCTTTTTTCTGTAGATTTGTTCCATTTTTTTCCAACTCTTCACTCTCTCTTCTGAAGGCTGCTGCTTACAATCAAGCTCTTCCAACCCCCCCTTCCTTTACTGAAACAGCTTTTCCTTAGCTTTTTCTCTGGATAGATGTTTGTATAGGATCAAATGCTACTGTGGAGAAAGGTTGATTGGGATTCTGAAGAAAAGGCTGGTTAAGCTACGCCTGTTTTCCATTCCCTTCTCCTTCAGTCTATAATTGCCTCGTCCTCAATATGGTTTTATTTTCTCCACCTCTCAATAATGCACTTAATCAAGTTTCATTGTATTATTCTCTGTATTCCCTATATTACTGAGCAGAATATGTATATGACCCTTTCCCATATATCTTTCTTTAGAGATCTTAAGTAGTTTGAGCCCTGTGTGATCCTCCTTGGGAGCTGGCATGTCACATGGACAGAAAGCCCTTTGCTATTTGAGTGGTATGCCAAGTAACCATGTATTCCCGATCAGTATGTCTACAGTCATTATTAGGCTATAAAAGTCAGCTTTCCCCAGGGTGCAGTACGCCTTTGGAAACAGACAGCCCTGCAAACCCAAGCATAGATTAGGTGCACACTTTCAGACATATGGGTTGAAAATTTGACCCTGCACTGTTTCTATACATGCATACATATATATAATGTGTGTGTGATTATTTATGTATGTATATGTATGAAATGCATAAAAATACATAAGCCAGAAAGAGAAGAGAAACCTGGCAAAAACACTAGGGGTCCTTCTTAGCAGCAAAGCTTTCAGCAGTGTTGAAAAGAATGGAGCCAATCTCTGAGACAAATTTAGCTTTTACTGGAAATGCCTTCTCTTGAGAAGGGGAAAGGAATGGAAAAAAAGGGGGGGAAAGGGATAATTTATGGCTTGCTGTTTAAAACCTTCCTGGACCAACTTCACTTTTGCACTTTTTGTCACCTTTCAGCTCTGAAATGGAGCCTGGCCTGAGTAGTGTTAGGGCTCATCTATCCTCTCTTGAACTTGCCTGCTGAATTTGCAGGCATCAGCAGAAAAGAACCCAAATACAGCTTGAACCTGGACCTTGGAGGGGGGTGGGGATCTGCCAAGCCTGAACTCAGTGCTCAGGCTTCAAGAGCCCTGCAAGAATGTGGTAAAGAAAAGGAAAGGAGATTCATTCCTAATGAATGTAGCTTGAAATATATACTTCAAAACTTAAATGAATAGGTTTTTAGTTACAGTGTGGTGCAGAGAAAAGTAGATGTGGAACAACTGCTTACACAGACATAAAACAGTCTCTCATTCTCTCACTCTCTGGGTCCCTTAGGATGTGGTTGGGCAGATGGATACACACATGTGCAGAGGAATCCTCAAAAAAAACCTAGGAAGACAGACAGAGAAAAGTTCTTACGTAACATAAATGTAATGAAGTCCTCTATTAATGAGGCTGAGATTGTAACTGAACTGGGCACATCATTTACAATTACAGGTTTGTAGTTTAAAAAAATTTTTTCAGGGACTTCTTTCTAGCTGTATTCTTACAGCGATTAGTAGGCTCGTCATTTTATACAAAACTAGCTAGGAGTAAAATGCTAAAGGCTTTTAAATTTATTTTAAATATAGTAAATCTCATTAAGTTTGCAGCAGATTGTTTTCAAAGAAAGCATTTGGCAGCAACTATTGTGACAATTTTTTCCAGTACTCTTACCATTACACTCTGTATGCTGCGTTTCCCATAAATGTTTGTGACAAAAGAAAAAAACAGCTAAGAAATACTGCACTAGATAGCAGTTTATGGTCTTCACAGAATACCTATATCTATACAGTGAAATGATACTGTGTTTGCAACTATAAAACATTGTATACAAGGCTATAAAAAGTTAAGATTATTCAATTTTCAAGAGTTCTTGAGGGAAGTTAAATGCTTGTCATTTTCCCAATGGTTTTAAATGGGAATTGAGAGTCTAGTTCCTTTCAGTATTTTAGGAAATTTAATCTAAGAGACATTTAGTGAGCTTAGTTATGAATTCTGTTACAGTTACACTGCATCTGATTAGGTTTCCTAATGAGAACAAGGTACCATATATGAGTACCATGTATTTTGCATAAAGTCTCTGAAATCTCAGTAAATTCCCTGACAGGCCTGAACTACCAACTACCAGGATTGTCTCACATCTCCAGGCATATCCATTTTCTCTCATTTCTATGATTCTGAGGTAGCCATAGGTTAAGAGGGAAGCAAAGACACCTGAACCTCAGTCACTGTGTGGTTGCATCAAAAACTTGCCACAGTTCTCTGCTTCCACCTAGAGATGATATTGACTGGGTAAAACAAATCTGAAATTAATAAACTTGGAATTTTGCTAGGGAATAGTAGGCATTTGTCTGCTTAGGACACAGCACATATGCAGAGAATCTATGCTTATAGGACATTTCAAACCAGTCATAAATGTGCTACGTGTGGATACACCTTACTACACCTATGCAGCTTGCGTAACAAATCTGCACACTCTGCATCTGCTCAGCAAATGCACATGGATACAACTGATGCATAATCAGTATTCAAGCACACTAATTGCATATATCAAGGCTATGTGAGACTGAGCACTCTGCTCAGCTCACTCTGCAGCTCCAGCAGATGTGTGGCATATCTACTGCACTGGACACTGAGGCTACATCTATGCTAATAAATTAAATATGCTATCCTCTGGCACCGCGACAAATGATATAGAGTGGCCCACATCCATATTACTAAACTATCTTATCGTCCCAAATAGAGCAGTGGCATCCAAAGTAATCAGTGGGAACAGTGCATGTCCAACTCATTGCCAGGTCCTGAACTGTGTCTGGGAGTTACTGGGAGATGATTAATTCCACTGAATCAAATCCATAACAAGGATTTTTCTAATATTTCACCAATGTAGATGAACAAGTTCCCATGTCCACATCCATGCCTTGGTTCTTTCTAATTTATGGTACAGCCTAAATGTACTAAATGGTGTGCATGCATACATGTGTATGTTCTGGAAATCCCTCAAAATAACCTGACAGTTAATAAAGATAAATTAACATAGCAATAACAAATCCCAATAATCTCCAAAATCACATGGTGGGCAGCAGCTAAACTAAGAATTAACAGCTGCAGAAGTAAGGTCCGAGTCTCCCTTTTTAACTTGTAGACGACATAACCCTTCAGCTCTCCCCATCTTCTTAGATGAATGTGAAAATCATCAAGATTCATTTCGGTCTCATGTTATTCAGAGGTACAGTAATTAAGAAAGAGGCCAGATAATCCCCCTTAATATTGTGGCTGAACATAAAAGTAGTTTCTTAAAGGTCTTTTAAGCAAAAAGCATACTGAAAACCAATGGCTACTCAGACAAATATTCCTTGTTGTCCTTCCATTTGGCCTCAAAAAAATTGCAATGGGCTACTACAAAGAGAATGACACACAGTTGAACACCTGATTTTGGTAATAGGGCACTAAATTCACCCTTCCAAAAGCCATCTTTGGAAACGGAACTATAGGTAAATTAATGTTTTCATATTGGATTGTGGATGGATTTCAACTCCACGTGGAAAATGCTGAAATATCCTACAAGTGGATTATGCCAACTCAAATGTATGCATACAGACTGCTACCAACTAGAACAAACATTGTGAAGTATAGAGGTGTTTACAAAAGTGAGGTTCTCTGTGGAATTGTTTACAAAGAATTGTTTACAAAGAGACCTCAAATCAGAAAGATCTATGCAGAAAACCTACTTGTTTATTGATTATTATATATTTATTTAGCCTGCTGATTATTCATGTGTCTGACTACGTCCATCTATCTGCAGAATTTTTGAGTTGGTGGGCCATCACTGAATACACTTGAAAGAGATTTCAGAAGCAATTGAATATTTCAAATATTTGATGCTGGGAAATGAAAAACTGCAATCTGAAGTTAGCCATAATGCAGTTATTTAGCAGCAGTTGACTGGCCAATGGATATGAATGCTGTGGCCAACATAAGGACTAGAGAGAAGCTACAGTATGTTCTGTCTCTCTTCCTTATGATTCTGCCCCAGATAACATGCTAGATTATACAGCCCACCCACGCTGTGGACTCATGGAGCACAACAAGGCCGTAGGTGTGAAGCAGCCACTGACTTGGTGTATGGATTATAGTCTGACAGAAATAGCCACAACGTGCCTCACATAGGCAAGAAGCAACACTTAGGCAGAGGTGCTCTGCCTTCAAAGATGGTACACTGGCTTTTACCTGGAGAACAGTGTCAGGACCAGGCAGGACGCACCTGCACTGCTGTTGTAGCACCTGTACCAGGAGACATAACCTTGAACAAAATGCCATGCTGGAAAACACCCTTTGCCTTGCCTGAGCAGGGCCTTATTAGTTGTCTGCTTCTATGCAGCACAGAGCAGGACCTAGCAGGATAGGACATAACTTCATCTGTCAGTTTCTGGGGCTGCAGTCACCGTCATGAGATACCATTTATCAAATGAGTCAACATCCGGAGTTATCACTTAGGCCCTGAGGAAACTTTAGCATTAAAAAGATTTATGCCAGAGAACATATGATTTGGTTTACAATACACTGTTTTATCTGATAAAAATAAGTGCAGAGCAGTTGCCAAGGAAAGAGCAACAAGGAGCAAAAACAATGCAACAAAACTGCTTTCATTTAGCTCACCTTTCAGTCTGCTAAATATCTGGAAAGAATTCCCACATACATTTATCCCAAGCATGTAAAATCCTCCTTTGTCAACACTACAGAGCCTTTACAGGATTTACCCAGGGTTTCTTAGAGTGCTTTTCCCTCCATGAAATGTTAAGACTTCAAGTTCTTCTAAACAGTTTTGAATTCCAAACAATTAACTGAACAACGAAGCTGTCTCTAATCTCATTTGTTCATGTTGTAATTCAGCCAAAGAGAGTAAAATACAGTGAGATTTCTAAGCCAAGCCTTCTGTGAGATATCACAGAGCAAAAGCGTCAGAAGATTTTGAGGAGAAAAAAAAAAAAAAGTTGAAAACTCCTTTACATTTAGCTCATATTTTAAGACAAAAGGACTTCCTGAATAAATTTAAGTTACTAAATAGAGAGTTTCACCTTCAAATATTGAAAGGATATAACTTTTCTGCTTGCATTTTGGACAAATAACCAAAAGGAGATGCAAATCTCCCTTAGGAGTTGATCAATATGAAAAGACACCCTGCTTGCAGCAGGGGATTTCCCAGCTGAGAACAGCTGAAGTGAGCATGTCTATGTGAACCATGAATGTAGCAATTACTGACTAATACAGATTGTCAACAGCTGACAGTGATAATGCTATTCAAAGGTTTTATTTATAATTCCTGCATCTGATATTGTCCAGTGTTCTCCCAACAACAATAAGGAGAGGTTTTGTAAACAGCCGCACTAGCAATTAATGTTCTACTGCAATGGATTATTTTCCTTGCTCTTTGTTTCTGATCCATTTTCTACAGTATTATTTCATTTCCTCTTACAAAATATGCCCTTCTCAAAGAAAATCCTATAGAACGAGAGAAATCTCATTAACTTACCATCAGTTGCTGTCTACAGCTCACATGGACTAACATGAAAGTTAGTTTGCCTCTGGCACGTATACTGCCAATAAAAAAAATAAGGCATTGGTATAGATGTAATATGTCCATTATTCTTAAAATGTTTGGCTTAATGTGAAATATTTTTCCAGATTTGCACATCACATGGCATATGAGACTAAAATTTATGGCTGCTACACTCATTATTCTGTAGGGTTAGAACTGAGTAAAATATGAATTATTTCCCCTAACAGATGTTGGTTTGAAGTTAATTTAATAGAATTAATGATTATAAAACCTTATGTTATAATTAATGATTATATAAGTTCCTGCATCATAAAATAGGAAAATACAATGGTCTGGTCCTGGTTTAGCGCATTGTAAAGAAGAAGTAAAGTTCAGATTTACGCTAAGTCTGAATTCCAATAATAGGTTTCCAAATCTAGGTATCTATTTGAGCTTCTGCATTTGGAACACTATAAATCAGGTCTGTTTACAGAGAACATTTCTGTTATCTTTTTTTTTTTTTTTTTTTTTCCCTAAGGAATCAGAATCCATAAGCAGTCATTAGCCTGGATTATTGCAGTGAAGTAAAAATTCATTTAATTAAATCACTGAATTGCCTGTATTAAAATGCAGATAATAATAATATCAGAGAGTATCAGAAAAGTATACAGGAAGCTACTGAAATTTGGATGTAAGCAAAGACCAGAGATATATGAATGTATCTGCCTGAAAAATGAAAAGCAAAGAAATAAAGGAGTAGGATCAGGGCAATATAGTCCAGAACTCTACAGAGGACAAACTTTATGGTGAATATTACATTTTTGGACCATGTCAATAGAAAAATGCATTTAGGCCAGAACAGCACACAGAGATAATTATAAATTTTGGAGTATGGGACAAATGTTGAAATTGTGCACAATAGAGACTAGTGCAGAAAATTTAACATTTATGTAAACAATTCACCAAATTAACAAGAAAATATTTTTATTTAGGTTTGCTTTAGCTTTTGAGTCCATCACAAGCCATTTAAATAGTAATTTTATCCTACCAGCATAATAATCAGAAAAGGAATAATTAATGCAATTCCATTCCAAGTAATTACATTTGGTTCTAAATGTTAATAAATCTGTCCTCTCAGTTTTTTGCTCCCTTCCCCTAATTACTATTGACCTTTTTCTCTGGAGTTATCTGATCCATTCATACATGCAACACATTGCAAATGAGCACATGGTAGCCTAGAGTGCAATCTCCCTGGTGCTGCTTGGGACCATGAAGAATGTGGACAGCCTCTTTGAAAAAGATATTCTCTTTAATGTTAGAAGTGTTAATGATAGAAGGTTTCATGTCCTTCTATCCTTCATTCACAAATGTGAGCATTGTGTGAGCGAGCAGCTGAGCAGTACCTAACTGCTTGCCAGAGCTAACCCACGACGGATTCTTAAAACATTCACCTCACCTAATTTCACCTATCAGTAGATATGGTTCAAATAGTGAGGCCTAAGCTTTTCTTCTCATCTCATCTCCCTCAAGGATCAGCTGAAAGGTGCAGGTAAGGATTTAGCTCACCTATTTCAGACAGCTGCCCCAAGGGCTCGCTTGGTGCCTGTGTCAGTCCTTCTCCTCTCACTGACTGCAGAGGGAACCTAGAAAATAACTCAGGTGCTGATGGTAGTTAAGTGAAGGGACCAGTGTGGAATTGGCATAGGAAAACCATTCACTACTCATCTCACTACTTGGGCAGGCTCTGGAGTCCTAGCTTTGGATTGCCACAACAGAAATATGTACACACTAACACAGAAGTGTGTTAATAAAAGTGGACTGTGTTTCTCGGACAGCTGTACGAGGCCAGAACTTCAGGGACAATTGTCCCACCTCCCCTGTAAGGTTAGCATACCAAAGCCACCAAAAGGGCTTGCAGTCTCTAGAATGAAAAACGAAATCTTTTCAAAAATAAAGCACTTAAATCTGCTGAGTGAAACAGATTAAAATCAAATGTTTGAAAACAAAGCCCTCCTCTAACCCAGCATATTTTCGCAGCATGAATCCTTTCCTCCAGCTTTGCTATCCAGTCCAGCAACTTTCCATAGCTTCTTCCATTGCTGCAACTTTTGCAGAAGCTCCCCAGGAGCTCTGGGTGGGCTCCCTCATGCAAGCTGGCATGCAGCTGCCCCAAGGAACCCTGCGGGCTTTGGCGGTGCTGCAGACTCACTGCCTGCTGTGCCCCTGCTTTGGCAGCTTGGACTCTGGATGTCTCCCTCAGCTCTCTGTTCATTGTCAGAAAAGAGGCATTTGCCCCGTTTCTCATGCCCGGTGAATTATGCATGAATCCCTCTGCATCATAAGCAGATAGACTTATATGACAGTCCAAAGTCACGTTACTTTATCAAAATATAGTATTCTGCTCACAGTAAACTGTGAGCAGACAACTAAAGCAACCCATCCGTGAGAATCAGACTTAAAATACACTTATTTTTTCTGTGAACAAGTAGTAAATCTGATGTGCACAGGAGGCATATAACTTCCGATGCATGTGCAGGCCACATGAGCAGAGGAGGTTCAAGGGGTTTAGCCAATGTTTCCTGGAACCTGGGCAGTCGCACAGTGCTGGGCTGGCTGTGTAGGGCCACCATAGTGCATGCAGTTGCCTGAAGTCTTGGACATATGACTAATAGTACGTCTACTGTCTCCACATGAACAGCAGCCTGATAAAATCATCTGCCCTACATAAACTATCAGTCAGCCTAGACATGTATTACCTTTCCTCAAACCGCACCTTCAGAGAAATCCAAGATGAAAAATAAATGTACCTGGGAAAACACAGAGACTCAGTAGGCATGCCCAAGCTGAGTTCTGTGGTATCACATCTTTCTTGCGAGCAGCACCCAGGTTAGCTCACTGAAATCTTAGAGCCATGTCTATGTGAGGTTCAAACACAGGAATGACTGCAGTGTAGACAGACATTTGATAAATGCTATGCAAGGAACAATAGAAAGGGGTGTGTTCCCAAACACAGTTTTCAGTTGTAAACGGAAATAATGGAAACATGAGGTAAAATATTGTTTTTGGATATTGTCAATGCAGAGTATGCATTTTTGGGGGCATCCATTTGTATTTTTTTGGCAGCTTGTTTAATTAGGACAGATAGCATTTGGCTTTTGCTTGTATTTTTTCTTATCAAATTTTTTGGCTTTCAAACATAAAGCAGCAAGAAAGTAAAATTAGCAGGGAAAAATATTTCCGTATTCTAAGAACTGTTCTTTGCTTCTTACTTCTCTACCTTTCATCCTAAAATATTGCAGCATACCTGGATTAAAAGCTCAGCTCTATTTGTGAAAGAAAACTCTCTCTTCTGTCTGCACAGGACAGAATATCATTTGGATATAATTTCTGGCTCTTTTTGGATAGAAATTGCATACATAGGAAGAAGATGAGGGACATGATGAACTTCAAAAGAAAATCTTCGACAAAAATGACTGAACAGAAGAAAAAAAGAAAGAAAGAAAAACAACAACAACAACAACAAACAGTTTCTCTGGGGCTTGCTGCTGTGCCTCTGGTGCCTGGATAACATTCCAGGGTGATAATCATCCCATCCCTATAGGGGACCTAAACAGGCCAGTAAAATGAGTGCTACAAATTTGTAGTACTAGCTGTATATCAGATGCTTAACTTCAAATCCAGGTTCTGAAATGGGTCATCAGGGTGCGTATATACAAGGATCTCTTTCCCCGCAAAATAAAAATCGAGCTGTAAGTATCAGTAGCTAACATGCTCTGAAAAAAAAAAAAATATATGCTTTTCACATCACTTTTCTGCTCACTTCTCCAAGAAATTGATGCCATGAGCAGATCTCTGCTTTGTAAAGCAGGGTAAAATTTGTACCCCCAGAGTTACTATATCTGGTACTGGAGAAGAAAATAACTTGTTTTTCTCTTATAGATTGTGACCATATGTAGTGCAGCTCTTTTAGTTGTTCCTGCTTTGATTTCTGTCCTTTAGACAGTTCCCATACTGGAGAACTCCTGGAAATCATTTTAGAGTCAGAAATTCTTTCTGTGTAAAAAATTTGAGACTTCCTGCAGCTGTGGGATATGAGCCAGCAGACAGGAGATTTGACCTTTCTTGCCAACTCCTGCACAGTGCATGGCAGCAGAAAGACCCATAATACCATCAAAGTTTGATGTGGAGCTTTTCCACTTGAGAAAAAAAGTCAGCAATGAGTGTTAACCACAAGAACAGAAAGAGAAATAAAAATATCATCTGGCTATTCAGAACAGCTACATACATAGATTTTTCACACTAATTTCCATGAAGAGGAAACAGTATCAGACATGGCACCAAGCCCACTTACTTCTCAGTCTGGCACATCTCTTCTCCTTAACCACCCCATAGCCTGGATCTGGACCACACATAAGGGCTTCATCATACTGGTGGTACCAGATGAGCATCCCAAGCCTTTGTTCCAGACACAGGGGAGAGGTGGTCCCAGAATGGCTCCTCCCAGAACAACTTCAGGGAAACATTCTCTGCTCTAGAGATGGAAAAATATGCTAACTGGGTCATAATGGGATATCACTTTTGCCAGCAGGACAGGAATAAAACAAACTTGTTATAATGAGTGAAATTCTGGCTATGGGAAAAGTCAAGAAGAGGTTGACATTAGCTTTAGTACTGACAGGATTTAATTTGGTATCTTTATTGTCAACTTTAAAAGGTTTTCAGGTAAATACACTAAAAGCATTACAAAGAGAATATGAACCATTTGAATCCAAATAATCTCTCATGCAGGTTATGAACATTTACTCTCTAGTTTCTGAAATACTAATTTAACGGTTGGGAAACCTGGATTCCAGTTGCTAGAACTCCCCTTAGCAGACAACCATGAACTGAAAAATTGGCACCATGCTATTCTGCTTCATCTGGTAATCTTATCTGGTCAGTTAGTTCAGGTATCTCTTCACTATATGTTGCTTTACAGTAGGAGACACATTCTAGTTTTCCCTAAGATGTTGATTTTAAATACCATTTAAAATACAGATACAAATTGGACAAAGCCAAGGGCAAGAGTAGTGGTATCCAAGTTGGGCATATGTGGCAAGCAAGTGTACGAGGAGAAGAGCATTTATGATTTACAGATACAAAAAGATACATGTACAAGGAAAACAAATCATTAGTTATTGGTTTGATCGTGGACTTCTGCCTACGGACCTCAAATGCAGGGCTATAGTAAGATAAGGGAGAACTAAACTTCAGTGTCTGGCTGGATTGGACAAGCAGCTGGACCTTTTCTTTCCTTTAATGGGACCTGCTCCAGCCACACTGCACCACAGCTCTTCCCTGCTGTTGCTGTGCCACGTCCCATTCAGCCTACCAAATTCCGTGAGAGCAACAAGCAGAAGCAAACATAAATATTTGTTCTTTGCCTCCTAACAAATTTACAGTGTTTAGCTAAGGTTAAAATGCTTAGCCATATGTTTGTCTTTTTTTTTTTTTTTTTTTACTGTGGCTTTGTTTTGTCATAAATAATGCTTTTGCCTGTCTAGAAATTCAGAAGTTGATTTAAGGGACAAACTTCACGTTTCCTCAAGGAAGGAGAAAATGCACTGAAATGATAAAATTCCTTGCCTTATAGTACAGAAGCTACCACAGGATGGGCCTGCAGGGCATCAGGAGTACCAGTGAGTCTTTGCACTTAATATTTAGCCCTTACCTAAGCACTTTCCTAATATATGCTGTTCAGTGCACTGCTTTCTGAAGTGAGGTGGGTGCTATCCAAACCATTCAGCATCCAAAGACAGTACCAAAATGTTTTCGTTAATAGCTGTCTACATCTACTCAACGTGTTGTACTCCTTACTGGTCCTTAGATTTTATAGTCAACAGTGGTCTAGTTAGTACAATCAATAAAGATTTCCTCTGTTGCCCAAACAAAGGCTTTTTCATTAGAGATGTCCTGTGGCATCCAAGGGATTTACATGGGGTTGGCAAATACATCACAGGACCTGCAAGAGGTCAGTGCCTTGCTGGAGCAGCCACTGGAAGCCAGCCAGCATGCCTTGGAGCATTAAATGCCCATGCATAAGCAGTTGTATGGATGTTGATGGAATCATTGCGACCATTGTGAAGTATCTGCAATAGTGCTAAATCAATGGAGCGATATTGGCCCCATTGACTTTATTATTGAGTTTGCCAGTGAGTCCTCAGACACCAGTTCATGTACAGAAACCTGAATAAAGCTGGAGCTGAAGCCCATCCTCACAGAGCATAGTCCAGTAATATTTACTTAGATCTTTCTTGATTTTAGCCATGCTGTAGTACCAGGAGGGAAGTGTATCCTCTCTTCTAAAATTAGAAAACAAAGGCAATATTTCAGTTTTGCAGTCCTGCACTTTTGGACACTTGAATATTGAGTATCTGAGTATTTGTTTGCACTTCAGAATGACTAAAAGCAGAGCTAGCCTTAATGCCAAATGCCAGATCCAACCTCTTTCATTTGGCACAAGTCAGGTCTCTAAATAGCCACAACTGCTCTGTGCACATGCCCACAGACTCCATGCCCACATGCCACAGGCTGGATTCCTCCGGCCAGGACGTTTGCCCAGGCTGTGCATGCAAACTCAGCACATCCTTGCCGAGGGAATGCTAACTGCCATGTCCAAACCTCTGCTCCATTCCTGCTTGCCGTCTGAGCTATATCCTGACATCTTCTATGTAATTAACTTTCTCAGCTACAGTGTTAGCCAGCTGCAGGATTCTTACCCAATGACACATTTACTCTCCTGCCAAAAAGGCTTCATTTTTTTCCCTTTTTTCTTTTTGTTTGTTTGTTTTGTTTTGTTTCTGTGTAACAAAGACAGCCAAACACGTTAGCCTTTCTTTAGGGATTCCCGTACTCCGGGTAACTGTACCATCTGCACTTCTTTTTCAGAAGGAGTTCTCAAGACCCAGCAATCTCAATTACACACGTTTTTACTTTGTAGCTGGGCAAGGCAAACTTTGCAGCTTTTGGTGTTACTGGCCCATGGCCACGGTCCACATTTTCCTAAAAGTGCTCTCCTAAGCTGTGGGTCATACAGCTAGTTTAGATGGGCTCACACTTCCCCTGCCACAGGCAATTTCCCCAGCATTGTTTAAAAAGCTCCCTAGCATAGACATCAATAATGCAAACAGCTGGGAATCAAATGCATAGTTTTACAGAGAAGCATCAAGGCATATGATCCTATTGGCAGAGCTGTGTAGCACTCTCTTTTTATTCAGATTTCAGGCTTCAGTTGCCTCAGATGAACTAACTGCTAGTCAGTTCATCCCCCAAAGTGACATGTATATGTGAACAAAGCAGTCTAAAGTACTTCACTGTATTATAGTTCTTTGAGAGATGTTGATACACACATAGGTAGGCAGAGAGGCAAGGACCTGTAAGCCTGGGACCTGTGATGAAACCAGATCTGATGAACAAGGGAGCTGTGCTCACTGTCCTCCATGGCATCTTTCATGTGGAACACACCCACAGGTAAAATTTGTCAGAAGGCACTGACTTCAAACCTGCAAAGTACTCAGTTACAAATATTTGATATAAACACCATTTTCCAAAGAACATTTTAAAATTAAATAGAATATCTCATTAGAGAACATATATATTCACTCTTGTGTTCTTTGCCAGCTACTTGCAAGATAAACCTACACAACATGTGCAGCATTTAAAATTACCAGTTGTGCTTTAGGCATTTCTGGTAGCTTGCATATATATTGCAAACCATAAAAATAGGAAACTCCAAGAAAAAGGCACAGTGTACATGACAGAATTTTTGCAGTGTCGGGAGGATAGAACTTCTATGACCAAAAGCAATTTGTTTAACCTGTAAAAAGTATTTCAAAGGAAACACGATATGTTCTAGAATGTTTCTTGCATAGGAATTAGAACCAGAAAAAGGAGCAACATAGCAGAAATGTGGTACAATTTTGAATATGGAAAGTCCTGTTGTGAATCAAAAGGGTGGTAGATCCAAACGTAGGCTTCTTCAGTTCTTTCACATGGAGCAGTCTCTGTGGGTGAAATCATCAAAAGTTTTTAGCAGCTCTGAGCATTTCACACACACCAGGACAGAACATTTTTGAGACAGGGTGTTTTTGTTGTTGTCACTGTTGTATGTTTGTTTGTTTTATTGTCTTCAAGGGCCAATGCAGAGATTCTGAAATGACAGAGACAGCTGCACTTTACAAGATGAAACCTGATTTATTCCTGAAGTCATTTTTTTTTTTCCTACAAGAGGCTATCACTGATTGGGGAACCCATGGGGACGATACACTGCAATGGATGTGCCCTAGATAATTTAACACAGCACATAATTGACTGTACTGTTGGGCACTATAACATTCTTTCTGTTTTTGCAGACTTGCCAGGAAAAAGTGCTTTAAAATTGTCTGTCAATTCATCTTTTACTCTGAAGTTCAACTATGTAAAAAGTTTTCTACTAAGGAGATCTACTCTTTCCCTCTTAGAATCTGATGTTCTAACCTCAGTGCTTAAAAATAAAATAAAATAAAATAAAAGTACAAAAATAGAAATAGAAAAGTTTCTTTTCTCCATTCCCACACTATACATTCTCTTCAGTAGGATTTCACCTGAATTGTGATCCCAGAATCTTTACTGCTAAACCTGGAGCTTGAACGATCCCAGTCAGTCTTTTAGATTTTGGGATGAGTTTTGCAAGGATCTTAGCTAGTTAGGAGACACCTTTCTACTTGTGATCTGAAAAGATTTCATCTGGAACACATGAAAGACAATAAACACATCTACAATTTAGAGACTCTCAAACAGAATATTCAAACAATTCTAAAGTCCTGCTGCCACAAAATTCTTAATCATTCTGGAAGGACATTTCTGGTCATTTAATGGACATGCACAACCTTTGTCAGGATGTAACACTATCTTTTGCCTGCTGAATATTAAAAAAAAAAAAAGTATGAAACCCGCAATACACTTAACTTTTTTTTACTTGAAATGACATTTGGTGTTAGGATGTTAGAGAATGCTTATAGTATTCACGTAATCACCTCTGTGAAGTTGGCAGCAGTCCAGATCAAAAGGCAGAAGATAGCTAAATGTTCCTTCAGAAAATGTATACAGCATCTGAATAAATCTGGTCACCCAGATTATAGTCTAGTAGAGCTAACGCAATTTACCCAAATATTTCCAAAGTTCCTCCTATGTCTTTATTAAGACCTCCCCAGGCTTGTCTCTCTTCCAGCCTTTCATTTCCAACTTTCAAGCCCCAGCTATTTTTAGAAGACTCTCAATGGAATGTGGCTTTCTTTTCGTTATTTAGAAGGCCTCATTTACATGGCTTCCCTGTTACAGAATCGATAATTCTCCATCTTAATGAAGTGCAGAAGTACTTCTTACTGAGGAGATAATATTCTGTTGATAGATTTATGGTAACTGAAGAAAACCATACGTTGTCCACTGCAAAGCCACCCACACAACTCCAGATGCTTAATCCTTTCTTTAGAACAACAAAGGAAAGCCAGGTGACCTGATGTTTTTCTCAAGCAGTTCATCTACTTCTTAACCTCTCTAAGGGAAAAGCCACCCTGGTAGAATGGGTTATATACATCAGGCCTATACACTACCTAGTCCAGTTTAAGTCTCATATCTGGGAACATAAGTTAACTCCCTAGTTGTTGCACATTTCTTGTGCAGTCCATGTGCACACAGAGTATAATTCCTTCCTAGTGACTAAATTCCTTTTAAGACACTACCCTTTTTCATAACCATGCTACAGCCTATAAGACCAAGTAGGAAAATTATGACTATTATAGAGATTGCCCAAAGCCAATTAAGTCCTGGGGCCTTACCTACTTATCCCTTTTGGTAACGATGAATACATACCCTTGCACAGTGGCACAATGACTTATACCAGCTGGGCTGGTACTTTGCCCAGCTTACTTTAGTACCACAAAGCAAAACTAGTACAGTTGCTTTTCCGTGATGCTGAAAAGAGGTGAATTATCCCATGGTATCCTCTCTGACACACCGATCCCCACATTTTGGGACCCAGATTACTCACCTTGTTAAAAGCAGTCTGGGAGGTCCATGCAGCTCACTCTAATTTGTTAGGTAAGGCTGATGGTGCTGGCAGGGATAAGGAGCTGTGGAACAGTGCTAAGGAGCAATTGTTCTGCAGTGCGGCCCTAATTTCATGTTTAATTCACACTCCACTCCAAACTCAAGCAAAACTATGGTATCACAGTCATAGAATCATAGAATCATTAAGGTTGGAAAAGACCTCCAAGATCATCAGGTCTAACCATCCTCCTACCACCAATGTCGCCCACTAAACCACGTCCCCAAGCGCCACGTCCAACCTTTCCTTAAACACCCCCAGGGACGGTGACTCCACCACCTCCCTGGGCAACCCATTCCAATGCCTGACCACTGTTTCTGAGAAGAAATTTCTCCTAACTTCCAACCTAAACCTTCCCTGGCACAACTTGGGGGCATTCCCTCTAGTTTTATCACTAGCTACCAGTGAGAAGAGGCTGACCCCCAGCTCCCCACACCTTCCTTTCAGGTATTTATATAGAGCAATAAGGCCTCCCCTGAGCCTCCTCTTCTCCAGACTAAAAAACCCCAGTTCCCTTACCTGCCTCTTGTAGAAGTTTTGTTCCAGGCCCTTCACCAGCTTCGTAGTCATCAGATGTAAGGAATAATCACGGATTATAGACAAGGATATCTGTCCTAATTGAGGAAAAAAAAATCCCAGGGTAGATGCTAGTGGTTTTTTGTTTTGTTTTGTTTTTCTCTTTCTGAAATTCATGGTTCCAATCTATGCCTGACCCATGTACACCACATTATTTCAGGCTTCAGACAAGCTCTTTCTTCTTCCTCTCTTTCTTCAGTTCTACCTTGTTTAGAAATTGTGCTTATTCTATATAAATGTATAGGGGCAGTCACTATTAGTAAAATCACTCTAGGCCCTAACCATCACTGCATCACGAAGAACTGTGTAATGCCATCAAAAAACAAAACAACAATGTACAGAAAGAGAAGAATGAGTCTATCAGACAGAAGGACCTAGTTCTTCTATCACTATTGCATAAACTTAGTCAGAGCTGACCAAATTTTTCATTTGAGTCTTCATGGCCACGGAAACTTTGATAGATCATTTTGACCTAGACAAAACAATTACAGAATTGTCTGAACTATAAATATTCTTGTTTCTTTCTTCAGCCTTGGCTTGCATTTCTTTTTCTTCTACTTAAGCAATACCATTTAATTCTGAAAAGTTCAAAGGGAGTGAATTAAAAAATTAGTAAATAAAACAAATATAAGATAGATACATAACAGAACCCTATTATGGTTTATCTAACTCTCACTAGTCATGAGAAAGGAGTTTTCAAGTCTTACAAAGGTTATACTCCCTGGGTAGATTTCCAAAGATTATGAAAATTGAGACTACAGCCTTGACATGAATTCATGGATAGTGTTGTGCAATCCTCTCGCATTATGATGTGTTTGTATGCTTTTGAAGCAACTTGGGAGGTTACTGAGTAAAAGTGCATAGGATGTTCTCCACATAATTTTAATCCCCTTGAGAAAAGAAGATGATGCAAAAAAGCTCTCAGCAGGCCCTGATAAATGATAGCACAGATTTTTAAAGGAGGAGAACATACTGCTCCAGGGCTCCCCAGAAACCCAGACATGCCATTCTTCTCTACCCAGTGCTGAAGATTAGTTAAGTTCCAAGATGTATCTGCAGAGGGTAGACATTCCCCTCATTTCCAGAAAGTTTATTAAAGTACTTCTGTAGTGGTTGCTCCAGCTGTCAGATCCTCAAGGGCATCTTCTTGTAACAACTCTCAGTCTAGCTATCCAAGTCTTACTGCTCTTGGAAGCAAGTCTGGTTTCATGATCGAGCTCTCCAAGAGCTGACTTCTGCTCTGGTGCAGAAGAGAATACCTCAGGCTAAACACTATGGAGTAAGCGAGGTGATTTTTCAGTTGATAAGAAAATGAGACCTAGGCTAAAAAGTATGCTAAATCCAACCATAGATCTACGTCAAACAACCATTTTCCTGTCTGTGTAGTATAGAATACAGCTTAAACTGTGTATGTAAACTCAAAAGTATCTTTTATTTGTACTACATCTGTTGCTGTTGTGTTTTTATACACCTTTTCAGAAACTTAATTAACCTGTGGAGAATGTTGAGCAAACTATATTGAGTCCACTACTTATATATCTCAGATATATACACTTCCAATGTCCTAACTTCAATACACATTCTCTTAATTTAAATATTTTAAAATTGCACTAATTGTTTATGAAACGTGATAGAATAACATGAATACATCTATGTGTATGTGTCCCATAAAGTTCGTGAATGTATGAAACACCTGAAAGTACATCTATTGGCATGAAAATAAAAACCACGTGTGGCTGTGCATCTGTGATTTTTGCAAGCATGTGTAGCTGACTCCACTTTCCATTTAAACTTAACTTTATTTGAAGAAATAAAAACCATGGTCTTTTTTCCCACTTCTGTGACATTTGGGCATCTAGAAAAATATTTTAAATATTTCCTAATTACTATTATTCATATATTTCACTCCCCGGAGAAGGACCACAAAGGTGATCAGAGGGCTGGAGCACCTCTCCTATAAAGACAGGCTGAGATAATCGGGTTTGTTCAGCCTGGAGAAGAGAAGGCTCCAGGGAGACCTTACAGTGGCCCTCCAGTGCTTAAAGGGGGCCAACAAGGAAGACAGAATGAGATTTTTTATCATGGATAAAGTATAGCAATAAGACAAAAGGTAATAGTTTTAAATTAAAGGAGGATTAGACATTAGGTAGAAATTCTCTACCATGAGGGTGGTGAGGCCCTGGAACAGGCTGCCCAGAGAAGTTGTGGATGCCCCATTCCTGGAAGTGCTCAAGGCCAAGCTGGATGGGGCTTTGAGCAATGTGGTCTGGTGGGAGATGTCCCTGCCCATGGCAGAGGGGTTGGAATTAGATAATCTTCAAGGTCTTTTCCAGCCCAAACCATCCTGTGATTCTATGATTCTGATTTCTAAATACTATAAAAAAACTACACATAGCAGGTATTTGATGATGCTTGTCTCTAACAGGCTTCTCCTGTTATTCCTGTTAGGCTTATTTCCCTAACTTCAGTCCCTGCAACCACAACTCCACCCCAACCTGCAAAGCTCTGTAGTTACAAGTTTATCATCTAGGGCCATGCTATTTATCTGCCAATGCTCACGTTAAGCACTTTTCTTGCCATATTAAAAGGAAACTATAGGCGATGAGGTTGAAAACCCATGTTAAACTGCAAGTATCATTGATTAAATGGTGACTGACTCACAGAGATTAGTCATGGCAAGAGTCTCCCATGCCACATGTTACAAGATCATTCATTTAATATGTATTAATTTAACAATGTAAATATATGCCTTCAAAATTAACCATATTTTGCACTGGGAAGAACCTATTACAAATATTCTGGACACCATGGTGGGACCCCTGTTCTACACGTGCACCCAGTTTCTGGGTAGTCCTTGTTTCACACACAAGCCTTTGAAAGGGTAAGCAGGGGTGCAGAGTGGTGCCACCATTCATGCAAACATAGAAGAAGGAATGAGATTTTATTTCCAAACTCACACCAGTAAGCACAGAGATGACTGACATGCAAATGGGAAAACATTTTTATGACTTCATAAAAAATAAAACTGGCGTTTCTTCTTGACAGAACTGCTTACAAGGAAAGGATGAAGTCTCCACCCGAGCAGCCTGTGCCTGTCATTATCATAACATGCCTGTAAAAGCTGAAGACCATTTGTAGTGGGATGTCAGCAAAGCTGAAGCTTCATTTAAACACAGCCTGCCCCAGTTAATCCCCCAGCAAAGAAGTAGCTGAAATTCATGCAGTGGGACAACTGCTGTCCTGCTAGAAGGCAAAGTGTGGTATTGGATCAGTACAGGGAAAAAGGCAGCTCAAGAGAACAGATACAGCTTCTGGCTCTAATTCCTATGTGGGATTATGCATCTGATTCTGGTTTCTAATAAAATAAGCATGAATACATTTTTAACTGATTGCTATGGTTTACAGCATTCACAGAAATCTTCCACATGGTCTTTGCAGCTCTGAACAACCTGGTGCAATACTGTTTACATGTTACACTGGAAGACCACCAAACTCATAACCTGGTATGAACCACAGAGTATCTAAAATCTTAGGAGGGATTAAGCCGTTCCAAGACCAGAGAAATCTCGCCAGCAGGAGCTGCTGCAAGGGAAGAGAAGGAAAATGCCTAACCAGGGCTACACCCCTGCCCTTGGGGCTGCTGCAGGCGAGGATTCTACCCTCAGCCATGCTGGACCTTGGCTCAGGCCATGCCTGACTCCAGTGCCCCTCACTGGGCCTCATCCCAGGCTTCACTGGCAGGCCCAAGCCTTGGCCCACCCTG
Source organism: Anser cygnoides (assembly GCF_040182565.1). Taxonomy (NCBI): domain Eukaryota; kingdom Metazoa; phylum Chordata; class Aves; order Anseriformes; family Anatidae; genus Anser; species Anser cygnoides. The sequence continues at coordinate 45,816,739 of NC_089875.1, read as the reverse complement.
GTCCCCAGGGAGGTGCCTGGGCCCGGGACTGCCTTGGTGCTCCCAGTGCCCTGCTCCTGGCAGGCCCTGACTGCAGGCCCTGCCCTGGGACAACCCATGGGGAGCCTCCACTGCTCCTGGCCCCAGGGATGCCCCCCATCTGTGGGCACTGTACCAGTCTGCAGCTCTCTGGGATTGTAGTAGATACTGCTATGAGATGGGTAGGTGTTGCCTGGAAGATTTTATTACCAGAAGTCATAAGGACATGATAAATACCAGTGACTGTGGAACAACTGAAGGCTGACTACTTAAATCAGTGCTAATATACACTGCTTCTTTCCCTGTCTAAATGCAGAATGTTCTTCAGTTCACCACACAAACACACACACAAACCAACAACATAACACCAGAAAGAAACCAACCCTCCACCTTCTCAATTTTTAAAAAAGAAAATGCAGTGGTCAATTGCAAGTAATCTCTAGGTTTGCTGGAGATTAAAAGGAGAACCAGGAGAATCTGCTCTTTTTTAATGATGTGTCTTTTGAGTGTTTCATATGTCAATTTTGTTTGCTTAACATCATAGTACCCTTCAAAATCACCATACCGTCAGACAGAAGTTGAATATCTAAACCACAATCATTAGGACTGCAAGACAATTATGAATCTTATAGCTTAGCTTTCAAATAGTGTCACCTTTCTGAATAAATCTAGTTCAGTAGATTTTGAGGAGAGTATTATTAAAACAAAGAAACAAACAAACAAAATCCCTTTCATCAGGTTGCATAACAGCTTAGCTAATAGTAAAAATGAAAGTAATGCATTGCATACAGGGGCATTGTTTATGGGATGTAGGACACTGAAAGTAATTCCATTATCATAATTATGGCCTTAGTAAAGGTTTGGTGTGTATTGGAAAAACAAAAACAAAAACAATCAAACCAACAACAACAACAAAAACCACAAAACACAACAAAGCATTCAATATCAACATACATCCAGAAAGAACACTCATCTTAGAACATTGTTTACTATAGGTAAATTTGCTTCATAATTTGTTTTTCAGACCTCTGGGCCAGGATTTCTGAAGCTATTTTTTGTCTGCTTTTAAAGTGAGGTTTAAGAATATGGCCCATCCTTTCTGCTAGGCTCCCCTACTTCTCAAGACCTCATCACCTTACACTTGTACATAGTACAGCTGTTTAGCTGTGGCAGTAGGTGGTCTAATGAAATATTACCACACTATTTCTTCAAGGACTCATTTGGCTTCTTGTGTCATTTATCCCTCTCAAAATCACAGTGTTTACTTTGGACTGTTTTGCTGGAATTGCTCCTTGGTGCCTGATTGATTTGATGAAAAGAAGGACAGGCTGCCAGTGCCCCTTGGCCCCCTTTAATAACAGAAATGCTTCTCAGAGGGCTGGCAGCATGCACTCGCTCTAGGCACTGCTCCAGGTTTCCTCTGAGGAGCCTCTCTTTGATGACACATTGCCTGTTTGGAGGAGCCCTGTTGACATCACCAGAGTTGGCTTCCCCTGAATGCTGGCGGTAGGAGATGCAATTGAAGGAGACATGAAAGGCACGGGAGGATGGGGGAAGGAGTCATCTTCCGAGAGTTGCAGATCAAATGCCTGGTTTCTCCTCCAGAGTCAGAAACAGATTTCGCTGATGCCAGGCTTGGAAACTGAAGCTGTCGGCCCAAGCACAGCTGGAACACCAGCTGAGCTGCTATTGTTTGTTTACTGACAACAGTTGTTCTCAATGAGAACTTCGAGAAAACAGTACGGGTCTGAAGAAGAAGGATGTTGCTGCTGCTGTGATGTACCAACTATCAGCATCTCCCTGCTCTGACTGAAGTGGTTGCTGAGAGCTCTCAGCACTTTGTAGGCAGTGATCATCACCTCATGATTAGGCCAGTGGGCAATTAAGGCTTTCAGATATTCCCACAAAGAACTGATGAAGGTTTACAAACATGAGGTTGTGATTCTCACTACTGCTATGAAGTATGACTACTGAAACATTTATTTCCACTTCGAGTATTTGTTCATATGTCTACTCCACTGCTGGTATGCGTACACAGTACGGGGTTGAAATCTAAACTCTGTGGCTAGCAGTATCCACTGGGGACACTCCTGCTTTTTGCACTTGCACCTGCTTTGATGCTGTAAGTGTAAAGGGCTGTTCGGGTATAATATCACAACTTCTTCTCAGCATTCATGTTCTCCCTGTAGAATCATATATGGCATAGTCAGTATATGCAGTAGTGTTAGCTTAACAGTGTTGATTAGGTAGTTGTTTCCTTGATATTTTTTTTAATCAGTTTATAGGTAGATAGTGAATGAGCTTCCTTCCTTGTGATAAACTGTCCCACATTGGGATTGCTGGATTGAAACATAGCTCATCTATTAAGACAGCACTACTGTACTGTATTTACTACTTAAATAAAGTACTTCTTTAGAAGGAAGGATGTCAGAAACTAGAACAAGTATCTAAAGATGCCATTTTACTACTTATTTTCCTACACCCTTCTCTATTCAGTACTATTTGAAACGCCATTTGAAAACCCATAGTTCAGAGCTGAAGTTCTTCTGAGCTCTGTATTCTCAGTCTTCAGCCTCACTACTCCTGCTTCAGCAAGCTCTAGTCACCTTCATCCTTTTTATCCTGCAGAGAATATTGCTTTTGAAGGGTGTGGTTTTTTAGGACAGCAGTAATTGCATGTGCAGCATATGTGAAACATCTCTTTAGGCGACTTTTGTTAAAGATATAGTTAGTTTATTCACTGTTGTAGCAGAGGGACTCTGCAAGCAGAAGCACAGACTTCAGAAAGTGGAGACCTAGTCAGCATCTGTAGCCATGTTCTTACCTAATTATCCCTGTGGAGACTGGAGTAACTTCTATCATTGCTTTCAGAGACCAGTGGCTTTGTTTAGTTCAGTAATAGAGAGGGCATCAACACTGTGCACATTTCCATCATTAACTGAAATCCATGCTTGTCCAAAATGAAATTCACAGCACTGAGTAACTGAAAAGGAAATATAAAGGGTTAGGCCAGGTGTAATCTACATTTCAGATGGGTAAATCTCATTTCTGTTCCCTCCTCCACTCCCCCCATTTATTTACCAGAATATCATCTGTCCCACACATCTGGAAACACAGCGTTTCTTACAGACACAGCTGCAATTGGGACATTGTGATATACAGACCAAATGGTCAATCTTTTATGACTAGTATTCCTTTGGAAACTGTGATTTAACCATTGCCCTCAGCTAACCATTAAAGCTAACCATTAACAATATCAAATCATTTCTGTTTCCATCTTTAAGAGGCCTTGGTGTTTCTCAGGTAAGAACATAGATCAGTGGTCTTGTTCTGTTCTGACAGGATGAAGAAAACAGAAAAGAGAAAAATCCCCCAAACAAAAAGTATGCTACCTCTGTAAGCTTATTCCGAGGAACTTAACTTCTATATTTTATGCATATGTCTAGTTCTTGAGCCTGCCTTTGCACAACTGAAGCAGGAATTTGGCTCTCTGGTTTTATCATCTATTTAAGAACAAATACACTACAACAAAGTCTAGCAGCTGGCTTCTGATGTAGACAGCACAGCAGCTCCCCAAGGGTGCCTGCCAGGCATCTTAAGTGGTTCAGATACTGGCTGATGATCTCTGCAGACTAAATCCTACATTTCTGCGAACACCGATTATAACTCTGAGCCGAGTATTTTTCTCCTGCTGCCCACCTCTTTTGTGTGGTTTGTCAATTGCTATAAAATTTTGTGCAATTTTACCGCTGTTGCTCTCCCCCTACTCATTCGTCTAAGCCACATCTGGTATGTTACATGTCTCCATCTGAGAGATTCCTGCTGACTTTCCAATAGCTCCAGCAAAGTGATATTGCCATAGGTTGTTTAAAGAAGTGGAGGCCCCTTTGCAGCACAAATCATCACAATGTGTCTCTATCTGCCACTGAGCCAATAAATTTAGTACCGATATTTTTGTCTGTGACTGTTTCGAATCAGCAGATATACTTTTGTTAACAGGAATTGTGCAATTGTTTTTCTTTTTTCTTTTTTCCTCTCTCCATTTTGATTTGCATGCAAGCACCTGTGAGTATGAGCATTTACTTTATATCTATCTATATACAGGTTTGTCTACATGCAAATGTATTTGAAAAGGTATATGGGCACAAATGCTTTGTGACTGGCCCTGGGTGAGCAAAATTAATATCCTTGACCCAGGTATCACAGAAAACCTATATTAATAGACTTTGTTAACAGAATTCCCCAGGCATTTGCACCTCACAGCTGAGCCACAAATTGAGATATGTCCACACCCCCTACCTCCCCAATATTTCTATCTCATCGCAAGCATCTAATTTCCCCTTCCTCCCAAGGCAGCACCTCCGGCACCTGCAAGGCTCCCTACCTACAGCTGGCGAGGAGGCAGCACGTGGTGCACCTGGCCGGGGGAAGAAGCATGGCCTCCAGCCCATTCGCAGTGGCTGAGCGCTGCTGACTGCTACAGCGCTGCCCAATGAGGCCGATGGAAGAGAAAGAAAACAAACAAACCTTAGATAGATGAGGTGACAAATGCATCTGGCATTCATAGTTACTTATTAGACAAGCTTAAAAAATCCCTTTGGCTTAATACATTTCAGAAAATTAATACTGAGTTTGAAGAAAAAATTAGTCACCCTTAAGAGCTCCCTTCAAGAGAGGCCTTTTTGGTGTTGTGTCCAAGCAAATAGCTGTACAGATTCCTCCTATTGGCCTTTTTGTCTTCATCCTTCTCCAGTTTCCTTCTCAGCAGCTGCTCTTCTGTGAAGATGGGAGACTGCTTCACACCACCTTGGCATTGCTGTGCATGGCTGAGAGCTATGGGAAGGTAAAAATGGGAAGATTTTCTACCCTTCCTATAGATTATCCCTGGAAGAGGTAGAACAACTTTTCACATGATAGGGACATCACAGTGCAGAGCATAAACACGTGTCAAAGCCCCAGCTGATGAGGAACAAAAGTATGGATATAGCAGGAAATTAAAATGCTCTGTGATTGTTTCCTTTCGAACGAACAAATCTTTCCACAGCTTTTTTTTTTTTTTTTCCTAATGCAAAACACTTGCAGCATAACAAGTGTCAGGCTTTTTGCTAAGAGATTGTCTGTCTATCAAAATTATGAATATGTGTATGAAAAAATGGTTGTCCTTTAAAAGGCAAGCTGACAACATTGGCTTATCCCATATGGACACATCTATGCAAAGTAATGATGGAGCAATAGAAGAGGAAAAGATGTCTCAGATACTTGCCATTTCTTATTTTACTTACTCACTTCACAGTGAAATGTTTACAGTTTCTTATAAAAAAAAAAATCTTTCTTCTTGAAAAATACCGGTTCTGTATCTTGAGTTATTTAGGCATCACAGGTTTCATTTTCACATTATCTTTTAGTGTTAAAACCTGCCTAGAACATTACAGGAAAGGGTACAAAAAGTGTGTTGATAAAATCTTTTCCATTGCCATTTGTGAGTGTCAATTTAAAATTAATATTGAATTTTGAATCAAAATTGGACAGAAAAGGAAACATCCTGTTTATAAGAAGTCCATATGTGTATGGGGAGCATTAATTTCATTTGAAGCTGTAGAAATTAATACATATAGTTTTCCAAGCAATCCTTTGTTTTGAAAATATAGTACTGCAAAAACTAGTTTCTCAACTCTGTTTTGGGAATTGGGCAGGACCTAAACAGAGGATATGAAGTAGCAGGTGATATGAAATAGGCTGTGATTTACCAGTAACATTGTTAAATCCCAATGTTTCATGCTGTTTTGGGAGAAATGGTACAGAGAAGAAGGTATGTATATAATACATGGAGCTAACGAGTGAGTCTATTTTGAGAAATAGCAGCCACCACACTGAATAAGTTCTGGACAAGAATGAAGAGGCAGAAACAACAATCCTTTGCAGTACTACTACACCATGGTGCTTGCACGGAACATTTTTAAAGAATCCTTTCAAAACATTATTTCATTTTCTGGGGCATTATTAATCTCTAGTCCATAGAAGAAAACAAAGCAAACAAACAAAAACACTGACACGAATATTCCATAAACAAGTACGTAAAACTGGTTATTTTTTGTCTATATGCTTCATTAAGGAAAACAAAACAAAACAATCTTAAGCACAACATTTAGGTGCTAAATCCGGAACTACGCTGTAGACAGATATACGTGGAGAGGGGAAAGTATTCAAAGTACAGGCAGAATAGCAGCCACAGAGCTGTTCTGCAGACCTCAGTGTTTTAAGTAACTCTGTGGGCTGAACACATTTTCCCTTTCTCCTCTGTAGGGGACTGAGCATGAGGATAGCTGCTTGCAGAATTTCTTACCTTGACCATTTCTTTGGCTGTTGAGAGGGTCAAGTGGAATAATGCCTCACGTGCCACCTCCCGCTTTTTGCAACTTAGCTGTACTTTTCTCTCATCAGAAGGCTGTCAATCAATGCCTGCTGGTGGAGAACAATTTTTCCTCTCTGCAGAGGAGAAAAATGGTTCTGGTAGAACTTTCTTTCCCAAGACACATGATTTCAGCAAAAATGTGACAAGGCATCAGGTTTTCTGCAAGGTTAAGCATGATTGCAACTGTTAATAACAAAAATCAGCTTCTCATTTTTATTCACAAAAAGTTACCAAAAATGGAAAAAAAAAAAAAAAAAAGAGCTGAAAACATTTTACAAGGAATCACTGGAGAAAAGTGGAAATTATCCACCCATCTTCAACTATAATATAGTAAATACTTTCCCTCTTTTGAAAATATTCCTAAATATTTTTTTCAATTAATAATCCCCAATTATTTATTAAAGATGTGGGTCATTTGTTAAAATAATCATTAGTTTTCCTGTGCTCAAAACTGGAGATATGTTTGAAAGTCTGGGCCTTCCAGTGGCCAAATATAAAGAGTTAGAAGACTGTTGTTTGATCAGCCTCTCCTGTGTAGTGTCCCATGGTTGGATGAATAATCAGATTTTTCAGGTGATAATAAGGGAACCAAGAAGCATTTAAATAAGGTCAGTTTTGTGATTGTCTGTCATCAATTCACTTAAAGAGAGATGAACTAATTGTTACAGGAAAGCCTGAACAAGAAAAAACAGGAGCTGAAGTTCTCATGTTATTGTCATAACGACTTGTGCCTGTTTATTTTGAAAAGGATAGTTTTGTGGTAAAGACATTGACTGAGTGCTCAGGAGCCTTCTGCTCCATTTTTGTTCAGCCACAGCTTCCCTTTGCCTCATGTCTCAGAAGGGGAGGATAATATCTTCTCTCATCACAGAGAAGGCTGATACTAGGCATGAGAACAATAGTTTCTTGATTTTGCAGTGATGGAAGATACAGTTTCTGTCTTTTTTCTGCACTTAAAACTAAGAATTTCCCTTCTCTTTTGATGTGGTTTCTGCCACTTCACTGCCTCTGGATGTTCCATTTCTCTGAAAATTATGCAAATCTTAAAAACTTGAACACGTAACAAACAATGTTTTCCTCCCTGCCCCTGGTCTCCTTTACAAGCATAGGAACTTCTGTCTTTAAATGGAGAAGTGCTGTTGTCTAGAACAGGGATCACCAATCTCTTTGTAACTGAATCACTCTTGAGAAAGCAACAGATCTGCCACGCATCCATCACTGGGTTCAGTTCTAGACATTTCCCCACTTCTTCAGCATCAAAGCTGAGCTACTGAGTATAGCTAAACCCACTGGATTAGATCCACAGCCAGCTGGGTGGCCTGTTACTTCTGACTGCAAAATCCCAGAACAGACATTGCAGCTGAATCTTCAGTACTCGGGAAGTGTTAATTTGCTTGGTCTCGATGCTTCAGCTCTACCGTACTTACGTCTCACCAGCAAGAAATGTCTTAACAACTGATAGCCACTGTTCTTGAATATTGTTTTCCTGAATATTGTGATTAGTTTTGCCATAACTTGAATCATTGTTTATTTATCATAGGCAGATCCTTCCCTAAACGTTGTTTCTATTTTCAAGTGGGCAGCAGCAGAGACTCTAGGAAGAGAACTGGACTGAACGATTAGAAGACGTTATCTGAGAAAATCACGCCTTGCATGAAACTGAAAATTCTGGCTTTCATTTTCTTCATATATATAAAAAGGCATTGGTTGAAAATTATCCAACGCAGCAGCTGACAGTGCTTGTAGTTTTCCACCCTCTCTCTTCTTTTCATCAACATGATTTAAAGAAAGGAAATCAGATCACAAAGAGAGTGTCAGCACTATATCTTATAAAAGTTACTGAATGACTACGTAATCTCAATGACTAAAAACAATTTCCAAGTTACCTTATTACAGATGTTGCTAAGATTTAAAGAGTGATTTGCAATGCATGCCTCCAGCAGCTAGAAGTTGGTGTATTCAGCAGTGCTGAAAGGAGTCCAGAAATGCTCAGCTGTCTTCTGAAAATGAATTCACTTCCTTCTAAAGGAAGAACATGTTCTTGTCTAGCTCTACAAATATCAAGATGACTGGATAATTATCAATGATCATTGACAGGTTAAAAGGTTTTAAAATGTCAGATCAAACATCCAACTCACTCATTTGCCTGATTCCAGTGGTGGCCAGCAGCAGATGGCTAGGAAAAGCACTAAAATAAGACAAGCACAGAATGACACTTACCCTTTGCAAATATATATATACATACATATAATTTGTCTACACAAAAGCTAGACAACAGAGACATGAAGGAGGTCACCTGAACAGAATTACAACACGGCAGCTCACGTTTTCAGCAAGCAGAAATTTTACCTTTGATGAACTGCATAATCCCATTACAAACACATGCACACAGACAGAGCAAAGCAGAGTATTGTGTTGTTTTTTTCCTGACATCCAGATTTATAATGAAATGTATGCTTTTCACTCTTTCCCAAAGTCTGTGAGAATAGAGTGGCAATGAAATTAAACAGTAACAGACCTGAAATTGATAAAAGGAAATTTACGTGTATATGTTTTATAATCAGCCTTGGGAACTCACAATAGATTTTACTAAGGTTAAGAAGTGGGATTAAAAAAAATGTATGAATAACAAGAACATTTGCAGTTATATTATTATAAAATAAACCATACAGGCATGAGGGCAGAAACCACTTATTAACTGCCTGGGGGTAGGAACAATGTTTTCACTCTAGGCATGCTGATGTCTAATTTTTAATGATAAGGATTCTACACCTTCCTCTGGCACGTTTGGTACTGACTCCTTTCAAAAAGCAAGACAAGGGGTTAGACAGACCTTTGGTTTAATCAGTCCCAGGTTTCTTTTGCTTCAAAGTCCACCTTCCTGATCTACAAGGGTGGTCTTCTCCACATTGGGAACAAGGCTGTGCCAAGTTATTACGTAGTTATTTATTTTTCAAATCACTTTTAGAGAGCAGATGTTCCCATGCAAGCATTAGAACTCTCTCTCTATGGAAGTCTGTAGCACAAGCCGAACCCTGAATCTCATCCAGATACCACTCAAGTATGTAGTAGGAAAACTCCCACATCCCAAGATGAGGATTTGGCCCACTGTCTGCGACAGTCTGTTCAGCTTCTGCCTCCACTGCACAGCAAGCAAGCAGTAGACAGATGTTAGCATTCATGATGCTAATATTTAAGCTGCCTGATGTGAGAAATCACAGGCATAATCATTAGGTGGATTTTTCCCTTCCTTTCTGAAAGAAACCATTGTATTATTATTATTATTATTATTATTATTATTATTATTATTATTACAATGGAGTAATAGTAGTTCAGCTTTATTTTTCAGAATTCAGAGGCTTATCCAAAGCTTATCTGAAAGACTCGTGTTTTAAAAGTGGACAAGCAGTCTCGTCAGAAGTGTATCTCAAGGGAGTTTCAGGATTTCAGTATTTCCTGTTCTTTTGGCTGACCCAGAAACAATGAGGTATATAAAACTTATCAAAAGGATCTTAAAGCGGAGGAAATTTGATCATTGACTTTTAGTAGATGGAAGCCTGATGCTCAGGGAAATGAATAAAAAAATCTGCCTAGTATCACACAGAAGTCACTAACAGAACTGGAGCCCAGGTCTCCTCAGTGTCTCTCGTTGCAAGAAACCCAGCCTCTCTCCAGGGATTCCAGGCCTTCTTTCATAGTAATTCCTCTGGTAACAAGAAGAGCAGAGGCTGCCAAAATTTTTAAATATGTATTTTTTCCAAATTAGCCAAATGTTTTTGAACATTCTCAAAACCCTGTAGTTAGATCCTTGGAGAGAGGTCAGAGGACATACTGTTTTATGTGAACTCACTCATTCACAGTAGTATCTGGTTTTTCATCCTTCCTTCTCTGTTTTTCTTAAAGACACTGTACTACTATGGCAGTTTGTTATGGTTTCACTTGTTTCTAATGGTTTTATTTCCCTGGGTCGTTTTGCAGGGTTTTGTTTGGTTGCCATGAAGGGCTTTTTTTTTTCTTCCTATGTTCTTTTCAAATCATTATGAAGTATTTATGCTCAAAACGCTGTCCTGATGACAGCCTTGTTCTCACAGATCCACACCAGACATTTAAAAGGAACTCTTGGAAACATGGATAACAGGATCTTGATCACTCTATTACCTGAACAATGTCAATCATTTCCATCCTTGCAGAATAAATAGAAGAGACCCATCTCTCAGTAAGCCTGGACATTTGTACTGCTTTAAAGGTTTCATCAAAAGTTGATGTTGAGGAGTACACAGCTTTCTGGTGCAGTAGTCTGAGTACTCTGGCTGTGTCACACTGGAACCACAAGCCAAAGAAAGCAAGTAACTGGGGTACTGGTCAGGCCAAGGAAAGTGAATAGCTGGGATATTTACAAGTGAGTATGACTTGAGTTCATACCTCAAAATCGGAATTTTGGCATGCTGGACATTCTGACTTTTCGTAATCCAATTCAAATTCCCCTCCCTGGGAGTAGTTCATATTGGTGGCAAAGATCTCTCATGCTAATACTTTTTTTCTTGTATCTTAATCCATTTGAATTGACACTAACCACTCATTCCTGAAATTCTCCAGCAGGAAGGCAATCCTTGCACACACAGACATATACCAACAACTGAATCGGGACTCACGGCAGAAGCGTTTGCAGAACTCGATCGTGTATGTGTTGAAACACGTTGGCCAAGATCCAATACAGAGTATGTGTATACAAGTCCAGCAAAAAAGAGAGAAGCAGGACCAACATTTCTCAGTCAGAATACCATAAATAAAACTTGGGATAGTTTGCCAGATAAGGCTTTATGAGGAATGATGTCTTGTGTCAATAAGACTAGGAAACCTGTCGTTTACAACCTTATAAGAAAGGAAGTGATTTGTAGCCCAGCAAGAAATTTTTTGGTTTGTTTGAAATGCAAGGCAAGAGGTTATTTAATTGAGGGCTTTGGGGAATGGAATATTTCCTTCAATAAACATTTTAACTATAAAAAAGGTAAAGAGAATTTTTTTTTTATAAAACCTTTTTACAGTTTATTTCCTATCATTAATTTCTTAAAATATATATATATATATATAAATGAGGATCTGACTAAATGAATCAGGACGTTAAATGATAAAGTTCCGTCCATGTAAACAAATAAATAATTATTTACAATTTTTGGCAAAACAAAGTGAAATTTCATTGATCTCACTCTCTCACACACACACTTGCAAGGAAAAAAAATGAGAAAAATAAAAAACCATCATAAATAATTTACATAGAATAGGAAAATTATGATACAGTCCAAATATTAACATCTTCATCCCTACACTGATGTCTCTGTTCAAGAAAACAAAAAACCCTACACAGCCATTACAATCATTACATTTAATGAAGTAACCCTCCCTTCTGCTTGGGACTTGGGGATACAATTTGAAACACCAAAAGAAAGAAACTGAAACACACTTAAAAACCTCATGAAGAGGGTTTGGAAAAAAAAAAATGAAACAAAAACAAACAAAAAAGAATTGATAATATGACCAATATAAAATGTGCAATAAAGCCAGCAACTGTGGATTTCCTTCTAATGAATATAGCAATAAAATCTATTTCAAGGGAGAAAAAGTTGATTCAACATTTATCTCACTACGCCCTATAAGAAGGCAGAGATACTGTATTATTCCATTAGTAAACCCATCTATGAATAAAATTACACCAGCAAGTGTTCTTTTTGTGAACAAAGCCCATACAACTTAAAGAAAACAAAAACGAAATGTTAAACATGTTTATACTATTGTATATCTGAATAACTGTTGTATCTGTTTAGAATAAACACTGGTATCCCTTCAGCATTATTTTATAAAGTTCTATATACAGCAGACAGGTAAAAATACAAAATATTAAAGATAGGGTAACTGGATATATATTAAGGTTCCATTTATAAATTCCTTATTATTATTTATTTAACTTTAAAGCATACTTGAATATAACCCTTGCTTAAGTGTATACCATGCTTTGACGATATCTACATACTGTGATATGCTTTAAAAATAGCTTTAAAATATCATCCTTTGTAAATGTATTACTGATGCATTATATGACATGCTTTAAAATAAATTATCAGAGAAGGTAGCTTGGTGTGATAATCATAATAAATATTAACAAAATATTTATAAGTGGAACCTTAAGCTCTTACATTACCAAATTAAGTAACAGTGGCGTTGCCACCTTTTCAAAAACCCAGATCAGGATTCAAGATGTCAAAGTGCGTTTTGCAGCAGAGGTGGGAAAGTGGTTCAGGTTAATTTTGCTCCACATGTTCATGGGATATTTTTTATTATGAGGGAATGCAAAATATAATGGAAATGGAATAACTAGCAATCATTTTATGAAAGTCAGACAATGGTGATAGTTTTGGACTTTTAAATTAGTCACTCTTCCCTTTCACATGGGAGTCTCTAGTTCAATTCTGTTTTGCCTGAATTAAGTCTCTGATAATAGACAATGCTTAGGTTGCAAATTTGACATTTCTACCAACTTTAATTCTAATGGGTGTTATTAAGAGCATCTTCATCAGCTAAAGGACATCTTATTGGATCAAGAAATCTTCATAATTGACCTTCATTTTATTCTCCAAAAGCTTTTTCATTGTTAGTATAAACACTGTTGGTGTGGCCCTCTGTTACTTGGCTACAGTTGGACCCAGAGATTTTCTCACTGAAGTCCAGCCCTGATCAGAGCAAGGAAGCATCAACCACACACCTAAAAAGTTATTTAAGCACTTTTTTCCTCATTTAAAGATAATGACTAATAATCATTATCTCCCCCCTTTTTCCATATATATATATATAAATACATTAAGTAATTACATTTTTGTATGTAAACGTCATTCCTTAAGAAAAGGCAAATAAACAAACAAATGTGGTTTGCTAAGTTTTCACTCTACAAAAGTGTTCTAACGTATCAATCTGCTTTTGCTTCAGTGGTGGGTCAGACGCTCGTGTTTAGGTTTCGTTAGTGCTGGCTGTGAGAAGGCACTTGGGTGAAGGGATGGCCGAGCCACTCCTGGCAGCATGGAGGTACCTGGTCAGTGGAGCCCATGGACAGAGAAGGAGGTACACAAAAACAGAAAATGGGAGTACCAGGATGTACTGAGGTGTCTAGGTTGCATAGCATTTACAGTACTTTGCTGGTAATGCAGCAACCATTGCTCAAGCATCTGAAAGAAATGGGGAAGAAAAGATGTTAACTCGTGGTTGATTTATTGGTTTAGAATTCAATCAGACAGGATTGAATGATACCTGTATAAGGTTGCAATGCTTCCCATTCTACATTTTCCTACATATGTGAGAACATTCACATAAAAATAGGCATCTACTTATATGTGCACACGAATATGCACCTATGTATATATTAAATATAAAAAAATCATATATAGAGAAAATGCTTTCCAAGGTTTTCCTATTTCAAAACATTTCAGAGGTGGCACAATACACAGACATGCTCATTAAGAATGTCTACTCTCTCCTTCGTGTCTCTTGGAAAGAGGGGTGATCCCGAAGTAGCTCTTTGCCCGCAGGACACACTGAAATAGCCTACAAAGGAAAGTGGATTTGCAGAGGGAATTCTAAGCGCATATCTCACTCAGATTTCTATCTCATTTTTTTCCAGGTGGGTAATATTAAACATCTGGGTTTTGTTATTCAAATTGAGATTACCACAGGGGCAAAGAGCATTCATGGCATTTCAACAAATCAAGGTTCACGACATGTTATGAGATTACAGATTGCTTTCAGTAACAAGAGGCTACTTTTCATTTCCATATTTCGTGCTTGCTCCATAGGTTGTATCAAAGGCATCAGCATTTTCCAGACATTTTCTGTAACTAACCTCTGCATTCATATTTGAGATCAGAGAAATAGACCATCTCTTGAGAGAAGACAAAAAGACCCAATCGTCCACCAGCAAAGGTTGTATCATAGATTGGTCCAGAATCCACCATGACTTGCTTCCCTTCATAAACTAAAACTCTGTAAAGAACATAATATAAATTAGAAAAGGAGGATGATGGAGTGTCCAGTGCTAAGGGCTAGTAACAGCTTCCAAGAAGTGAATTCATTTTAACAAGTCACCAGATAACACAGCTTCATTGTAAAGATCACTCCTCAACTCTCTCTCACGCCCACATGGCTGGCAGCCATAATACATTAATCAAAAGTAGTGGAGCTGTTCTATAAGTAATTTTATGCGCACCATCTGCAAAAGATTTCCCAATTCTTTATTTAGAACAGTCAAGTCTCCTGGAATGAACTATGTCATGTACTATCATTCATTGATAAGACTCTGTCCCTGTGAACTCAGAGGTTAACACAAGACCTAGCCACATAGCTTTGCAAAGTCTTCTTTACAGCCATGTGAATGGCTGATTTACTTATCTCTAGGTGCAAGGGCCAAAATCAGAAATTGGAAAAACTGTCCCTTTAGATTCTAACAAAACATTAACTGGAGACATGCTAAATTTCAGTTTCAGATGTCTTAAGCTCCTAATGAAAGCTGGAAGGATTTGGACACAAACAGCTAGATTTATAAACTGGAAAAGGAGTCGGTTCTTTTTTTTTTTTCTTTTTATCTTTTTTTCCCCTTGAGTGTCTCAGACACCCACCCTGGAGCCAACAGACCTCTTCATTTTTATTTTCTACCAGACAAGTTGCAGTTCCTTGATCTTAGATTATCCACTTCTCATGGGAGACCTTACGACAGGAACCTTAAGAACCTAAGGTTCTTAGGCTCTCAGTCTCTAAAAATAGCCAAACGTGAAGTGAGTCTACAGTTTTTTGATTACAGCAGAGACAAAAAAAAAAAAAATGCAGATCTAATAATGTTAATATTAAATTGCTATTTCTGTACAAATAACATAGGTCCACAACTATACTATTGAAATAATTGCTTTTGTTTATTTAGTTCCTTTTAAAACACCCTAAAGAATGAAGGAATCTAATGTCCCAGACCATATAATTTGTCACGGTAGACTAATCTAATGTGTTACCATATGAAATATGTTTTGTCTGACACTAAGGAAGCTACAGGCAACAGCAACATGAATGAAAAACTCAAGTTTCTTTTTGACCTCTATCAGCCAGTGCTTTGCACTGCAATCATTTGATGCATAAAGACTTATACATAGAAACTTTTTTTTTCCCCAAGAGACACACCAAGTAGTCTAACCAAATTTGTCCCCTTGTCTTTCACAGCCAAACTCCCCTACTCTTACTAAACACAAACCAGCAAGACCTTAAGATGTCAGACTCTGCCCCATGAAAAACATACTTACAGTTACAGTAGTTAGTACAAGATAAAATTGACATAAACAGTTAATGCTTATTCTTTGGAATATCAGATAAACAGCTGGGCTTTAAGGAAAGTAATATGCCATAGCTCCTTGCTATGTGCGTTGCAGATGTGCTTATGGCTACTTCTGCAGTATCTTGTATAAGCCACTATTGGAGACAGGATGCTGAAGCAGACAGGAGGTTGGCCTACTTCCCTGTGGCAATTCTGATGTTTCTAATTAATTTCATTCATTCAAATTCCAGAGGCTATGGAAGAATCTCATGTTTTAATCTTGCTTTGAGTTTTGCTTAGGAATTTTTGGTCCCTTTACAGAAGAGCTATTGAGAAAGATTACTTTTTTTAATTTAAGAATATTTAACTGATGTAAATACTGAACCATCCTTACTAAATTAAATACACCTGAGTCATTCTAAATATAACAAAATGATTCCCTAAATATTGAAATAAACTAATGTAAGTATTATCATTATGAAAACTAACAAAGAAACTGATGAAATAGCTGTTATATCAACAGAAACGGAAGTTATACTAATTCTAATATAGAGGCACAGAAATATTTCTTACTTTATTAGTCCTGTTTTAGGCCTATGAACCAAATGCCACCTGTATGCAGTATAATCTTTCCAGCCAATGTTCTTGGGATCATGCCACAAAGTACGCACCTACGGTAGGAATACAAATGCCGTATTAGAAACACTGCTTCAGAAGTGTACATCCACTACAGTAACTGTACATGCGGCTGCAGATCATTTGCTGCAGAGCATGAAACCAAAACCAGTGTTTAACATATGATGAAACCAAAACCAGTGTTTAACATATGATCAGCATACAATTTTTTCACTCTGTTCCTTTCTAGGGAGAGTAATGAAAATTCCTGTCTGTAACTATAGATCATTTATTTATCTGTCACTGAAGGCCATTACAGCATTGAATCTGACTTCCCTTATGCAGTCCTGCCCCTATTTGCATGTAGACACCCACGCTGAAAGATCTGATGCTGCTCTTCCTATCTGTATGAGTGGCTCCACTGAGTGAAACGGACTGCAGCTTGCACAGATGTTACTACCTCTGGCTTATTCCTTGAAAACTCTTGCACTCAGTTGAGGCCTCGCTCCTGCAAGAACTTCAAAGTGTGGAATTCCTATTCACGCACAAAGCCTCACTAACTTCTTTTCCAAAAGGCACAAGATTCTTCTGTGGCTGGGCCCTACTTGGAACAGGAGTGATTTTTTCTCTTTGTTTTCATTTCTTTTCTCTTTGGCTGTCACTGGTTGCTGAGGTCTAAACCAAGCATAATTCAAACGAGCTGGAATGCTGAAGGAACAAGTGCCAGTACAGAGGTCACAAAGGATTTGTGCAGAACTGAGATCTCTTACTCTTTTTTGGCCACACCACACCTTCCCTTTTACACATGTAATTTTTTCCATTCATGATTTTTATATGTGTAATGTTTTCTTTGAAACACAAGGCAAATGCTATTATTGACACTAATATTATGTGAACTGAAGAAAAGCTTGTAATCTTCTGCAACAATTGAGGTGTGAAAGAAAACTTATTTCCAGACACCTCCCTTCTTGTTAAAAGATTAATCAGGCATCATCACAGCCCTGAAGTTTTAAATCTCTCACCTGTCCAGGGGTGTTTCCGGTGTGCCAGAGAGCATTTCTCAAGTGTTCACCAGTACCAGTTGTTGAATTCACTACCTTGAGTGACACACCAGAATAGCCATAAGCCCTGGTGGGTTTGTCCTCCCAGTAGGTCTGAGTGACCTGCTTCCACATCAGAACATAAAACCGACTGCTGGACTGGTAGCCAAACACAAAGCCAGCATAGTCATCATCACGGTCTGTGTTAACATAAAATGTGCCACTGAAGTCAACAGAGCTGAACTCATCGTAACCTGGGAGATGACAAAAGACATAAACCACTGAATTACAGTGTTGGATTCAGCCACCAACACCCAAGAGTCCCAACTTTAATCCTAAGCTTTGCTTTTTCAATTTCTTCACCTGTAAGAACAGAGGGTAATTACACTTGCCTACCTAACCTATCCTACGGAGGTTTCTAGAGAGAAATATGTTATTTACAAGGGGTAAAAGACAGCAGGCACTACACCTATGTAAGGTTTTTCTGCAGAATATTGCATGCGTGTTACAGCCAGTGACAAATTGAATGGTCAACAAAGGCAAACAGCATTGAGCTATTTTTAATTTGGGCATATACAACCAATGTTTCAGTCCCAACCTTGGAGCACCAAAAAGACATGTTTATCTACTTTATTTTTCCTCGATCACTAGATCACTGGTTGTTTATGCAAAGGTGCAGGCTAACATTTGGTACTTACCCACGGCTATTCCAGGGTCAGAGTTGGCAGTCTGCACCAGTTCCTTGCCTTGATGGCGAATAACCCAGTTGGGATCAATCTGAGCTGTTCCCTTTGGGTCCAGAGGGACCATCTGGAATTTTCTGAAATCTGTTTCACTGATGGCATTGTTTTCAGGGCATACATCATAAATATCCGGGACATTGTCATTGTCAAAGTCATCTTTGCAAATATCACCTCTGCCATCACCTAAAAGCAATAGGAATAAGTGAATACAATTGTTAGCAAATTATCCGTGCTACGTAATGGCTCTTGCACTAGTGGAAGAAATTTATGATGCATGTGAGTACGTTATTTCTTGTTACTCAAAGAATGCTCCAAATAAAGCTTCATTCTCTGAAAGTTCATTTGAAACGAACATTTGAAATGTTGCTGGTAATGACTGGAAGAAACCATCAACTTAGATCAGGGCCAAAATTAATGCTAATAAAACTGGCCAGTCAGTGGTTTATGACAGTCATCAATCTGGCCCTTATTCTATATGCTTCTTTAGAAACAGTGTTGGGGGACTTGGAAGTTTCCTATGCCGATGTAATTCACTAATGTTTGTATTAAATTTTCAGTATGATTTGTCCCAGATGTGGATATAAGGCCACATTTTAATACGTGCAGTATAAATGAATTCAAGCAGTGTTAAAATCTTTTCCCTACTGCAAATTACCAAATCCCTATATACTACTGAAGATACTCAATGTTTTTTGTTTTTTTTTTTTAAGACTTTATCTGTGTCTCAAGATTCCTTCAGCAACAATTCATGCAGGGTGCTTCAGATTGCAGAAACGTCACCACTATGTCAAAAGAAAGTGGGGACAATATTATTGTAAAATATGTATACATGCTTGGTTACTCTTTCACTTGTGGGTAAAACAATTTGTCTTAAGATAAAACATAGCACTTCAGAAACACGTAAGAAAATAGAAGGAAGTCTCTGACTTTTACAACAGAAGGAACTGGATATTACACTGGGTACTAATAATGTAAAACCAGACCCACCAGTTAATTTGTTTCTGACTTCACATAACTGAGCATCTCCTTTTTAAAATGTGTTTGTGACTGTTCTAAGAACATAGGAATTAACAAAATGAGAAATAGCAATGATCCAATGATCTAAGCTATTACTAGATGTTTCAGACAAATGCAAACCTACATTACCATGCCTAACTGGCATAGTATTTTTCAGGAATAAACCTTTCATAAATAGAGCAGAAAAGCAGAATGAGTCTTAGGCAACAGCCAAAAAGGATAGTTAGAGTAAGCTAAAGCATCTAATAACTCAAAGACTTTTGAAAGTTCAGCTATAGGTTGCCCAGAGAAGATGTGGAGTCTCCTTCTCTGGAGATATTCAAAACCTGCTTGGACAAGATCCTGTGCAACATGCTCCAGGGGACCCTGCCCGACCAGGGAGGTTGGACTACATGATCTCTAGAGGTCCCTTCCAACCTGAACCACTCTGACTGTGACTGTAAAATAGTCCTATTTTCCAATCTGGCAACTGGCCATGGAAAACTCCAAATCCTGATCAGTTCTGTGTGCTCAAGCACCTGTTTATCTTAGCACTTAGAAGAAGAGAGTGAATTTCCAATTTTATTCCCCTTGCCAACATCAAAGAGGCAATATTCGAGTCATAGGAGAACTTAGTTATCCACTGAAAGTCTTGATGACGTTCATTTGGTACTGAGCTGTTGCTGACAATGTTGACTCTGTGTCAAGAAAGTTAGAAAGCATTTGTTTACCCAGCCATGTCCAACAGCTCTCTCAAGGGCCTCATCGTTAAATGCTATAGCTCACATCTTCAAGAGCGTGGGAGCATCTTTTGGCTTTATTTATCATTTTTCCAAGATTTCTCTTGGGCCTGCCACTGATGACAGTGATGAGCTGGCTAAGATTTTTTAAATTTACTCTTTCTGTGAATGCTTACTCCATACATAATGGTACTCTCACTCACAAGATCCAGGTGACAGATGACTATACCTCAGTTTGGGGACACCCTTATTTTGGAGTATTTCTGACATTACGAGGCTATACTAGAAATTGACAAGTACAAAGATATTACCATTATATCATTGGACTGAAAGGTAAAGCAGTACTACCAATCAGAAACTTCCTACAGCAGTTGTCTTACCAGGAAACCAGTCAGGTCTCTGGATTTTGTCTTTCTAAAAGTACATAAAACCATATTGTGTAGGTATTAAATTCTGCTTTCAATTTCACCAGCATAACCATGGAATGACTCCAGCAAGTTGTATAACTCAGAACAGAAATTGCTCACGTATTTATTGCAAGGGCCATTATTGTAGACATATTGTGTTGGTTTTCAAAGGATCAAATGTTTTCTAATTTACATTTATGACTGTGAAACTATCACTATTTCATTACTGAAATACAGCCAAACACAAAGAAGGATTGTTTGAGAGTGCCCAGCAGTATTTCAGGACAGAACTGGAAAAAACAAGAATCACATATCCATTTCTTAAACTGTGAAAGATGCATCATCAAAATGTATTTAAATTACTAACCTATAAAACAAATTTGAGAAAAGCTGCTAAAAAATACTTTTTAGAAAAATAATTTAAAATAAAAAATGACTTTAGACTTAAGAACTGCATAAATAGTCTCCTTTTCAAAATAAAAGAGAACAGTAAGCCATATTTTTTCCCTTTTAATTTTCAGATGACATCTTGCCTGAAAACAAAGCAAATCGTTTTTTCATTTAAGACATGAAATTCAATCTGAAATATTTTCCCAGGTTTTTTATATTTCAAAATTAAAACCAGAAATATATACATATATATGTATATTAATTTCTGAAAGGTGTTTCTCTATAAATAATCATGTGTTTGTTTGAGCCACTCTCAGAGGGATTTCTTAATGCTCTAATTGCGGTCCAAATTGGCTATACCACTTCCATTGAAGTCCATGTTGCCTCAAATATAAAACGTAGCTCAGTTTAGTTTCGAGAGTATTTCTCTTCGTGAAATATTTCTATTCCAGGATCAGAATTGGATACTAAGAACTAAGTTAAATTCATGTCACATTGCTCTTACCATCAGAATCCTCCTGGTCAGGGTTGTATCTGAGGCGACAATTATCCCTGTCATCTGGAATACCATCGTTGTCATCATCAGGATCACAGGCATCCCCTTTACCATCTTTATCATGGTCAGCCTGGTTAGCATTGGGGATGTAAGGACAGTTATCTTGGTTGTTCTGGTGGCCATCTTCATCTATGTCTTCATTGTTGTCACACTGGTCACCAACAAGGTCATTATCTGCATCAGTCTACAAAAAAAAAAAAGAAAAAGATCATTACCAAGCACAAAAATACTGACAGCCTGATACTTAAATTTATCAATATTTTTCCTTGGGAACTTCTCTGCAGACAAGTGATATTGTGATGAAAAACATCTTTAATGCAGAAACGTGATTTACAAATAGGATAGCTACTTATGCAATCGTCAGTGCATCAGACCTGGTCAGAATTTGTTTGGCAACAAAATGTGTCATGTTATCTAAGAGCACAGCTACAAACTCTTTTAAGTGATGTCATCCATTATGGTAGGGGCAGACACATGAGATACTGGGTGCATGTATGCAGTGCAGTTCCTTCAGTCTACCTGTATTATGCAATTGCAAGAGAAACAGCAACAGCTTCAGCTATTTCCTCATATGTTTTCCTACTTTCCTCTTCCTTTGTCATTAATGAAACTGTGCCTAACATTTACCTGGTCTGGATTATGCATCAATGGACAATTATCACACTGATCACCAACTCCATCACCATCTGTATCGCTCTGGTCTGTGTTATAGACGTAAGGACAATTATCTCGTTCATTAAAAATGTCTAGGAGGAAAGAAGAAAAAAAGACTGAAGAAATCAAAATGATATGTCATCCAGCACAGACAATCATAGACTGTTAGAGTCACCAGTAAATAAGAACCATTCATAAGGTGTTCATAGGCTGATATATCATGAGACAGTGGGTAGTATTAGAAAAAAAAATAATACAGTATCAATCCCACTTTTCTTGCTATGATAAACACTTCTATATGTACTTTCCTCAGAGATTTTGCTAAAGTAAGGCTTGATTAAGTCTTATGTTTCTACCCTTTCTGCACAGATTCTACATTTCTTTAAAAAAAATAGATGAAGAGGTGGGGTATTTTAAAATAATTTGTTTTGTACTTTCTTCACAGATGCTATATGTAACGGCATAGAATGCATAGCTATATCATGGTGGAATGTCTGAATAGTTTTGTATAGAAACAACTGCATTAATGTTCAGCTGCCTCAGCACTAAGTGATTTCATTTTACCAGAACATATGTCATTTATTGTACAGCATGCCAAATTTTAAACAGAAACTGCTCCCCCTCAGGAAAGTTCATTATGCAATGGACAACCTCCTTCAAAAATTATAATATGTAGAAAAGAAACATAATCAATACATGTTGACATAGCTGTCTGGAAAGGACACAAGGACCCTTTCCTACACTATACGGTCCCTGGATATTTGTGCAATCTTTAAGCCAACACATTTCTTTTTATTTTTTTTCAAACATATATGCAAACTCCCACGAGTACTACTAAGAACCTGATGATTTGAAGGACGAGAGAACTCAAAATATTTAGAAGTTTAATTCAGATAAGCATCCTAAAGTTTCTACGTTTACTGAAGGAAATCCAAAACCAGATTTCTACAACTAATAGTACTTCTGGATTCAAATAAATTTGAACTACTACAAAAGTAAGATTTTTGAGAGACATGTACCTGATTTTTCCCTCCTTACTTGGATCAAATCTGGGTCATATAGACATATACAGGTAGATAAAATAAACACCTTTAATAAAATTGTAAGACAAAAAAATGTGTATTTGGATTGTTATGGGCATTGCAGTGCTTTCATAAAAAAGCAGATTAATTTACTGCAGATATTATCTTAACTGCATGGATGATCTGATGTTCTTTTCCCTCCTTAAACTTTAAAAAGGAGAAAAAAAGTCAACAAAATTGTTATATTAGACACTGATTACTTTGGAACACAGAGGAAGGAAAGAATTTTTTCTAAGATTACACTAACAAAAGATCTGCTGTGATTTATTCTCCAACAGTATCCACTGTATTTCTTAGGGACGTTATGGACAAGTATACTACACAGGACAGATGGACCTCAGTCTTCTTTCTTCTGTTGCATTTTTGAGCAGCTAAACTTGATTTTATTCCATGTATAAAAGCAGGTATTCCATCTTACTGGCCATAACTCATAGTGTACTTACAGCACAGCACCTAATTCTCAAGATTGAAAACATACCGTCTCCATCGATATCCACAGCACACGAGTCACCCTCCCCATTATTATCTGTGTCAATCTGAGCAGGGTTGTGCACATAGGGGCAATTATCACAGCGGTCACCAACTTCATCCTTGTCATAATCAAACTGACGAGGGTTGAACAAAAGAGGGCAATTGTCCTAGTGAGAAGAAATAAAGACATTTAAGAATATAAATCACAGCTTGAACTGAGGTCATCAGCACATACTATGAAGTGGTAACTTTTCCTATTCATCTTGGACAGAGGCCAAAATCAAGACATGAATACATTATTTTTCCAGTGGACAAACTGTGCCTAAACTGAAGATCTGAAGAAGCACTGAAGAAGAACTGAAGAAGCACTGCCTAGCTCACTGTGTATTTTGCGTTTTTGTACAAGATATGTGAGGCATATAACTTATCTCACTATGAGAGAGCAACAGACATTTTAAATTGGATCTATACTCAGAAATTTCAACAGAAGTGCAACCCACTGGTACCTGTGTTTTGTCAAAACCAGAATATGTTGTAAAATCAGTCCAATCTCAGTACGTATTATTTTTTTGGAACAAACTGGAATCGATACTCTGATTTCTTTGGAACAAACTAGTATCAGTATTCTCACTTTTAAACCAAGTATTTTCATTTTTCATTTTAAACAAGGACCGACTTTTTATGGGTTGTGTTATATTGCACATGATAATCAAGCACAAAAAAAATTTAAAAAGCAAAATTAATATGCCATACTCTCATTGACACAACATATTTTTCCCCAAAATTCCCTTTACTGGAACTTTTAGAAATTCATCTAATTCAACCCCTAATCTGAAAGACTGCCAAAATAAAATTTCTTGCGCTTTACATATCCCCAAATTACACAGGGACTTTTGCACAGGCATTTGCTGTGTGGAAAGCAAAGAACCAACAAACCAAATCAAAGCAATGGGAGTGAGGGGCAGATCAGCATTGTGGAATCTGAAGGGAGTAATTTGAAAATATTTTTAAATTACTTTTCCTCTGCAAAACCAAAAAAACATTCTTTACTAGCAAATCATTTTTAGCTTCACATTTTAGATTCCTCACATATATGTTTTATATACTTAAAGACATGATATAGGGGCAAGTCAAAATTTTATACTGTACATAAAACTGAACAACTAGCTACAATTTTTCCGTATATATGCAGTAAGCCGTATTATGTTATCCAATGATTCTTTGACTTTTTAAATATGCCATACAGAGGCTTCATGAACATAGTTCTAACTCAGTTTTAACCATCATTTGCTCTAGAGAATCTAGGCTCCCTGTGAAGGGAACAAAGAGGAACAGTAATCTTAAATTCATGCATCCTAAATATGTTCAGAAAAGGCAGAATGAATCCCACTCTTTATATATTTCTGACCTTTTGCTGATTGCAAAGAGATAACATGTTTAGACTAACTGCCTATCTTAAGTTCTTCCAGTTTATGAATCTCATTCTTGCTGGCAAATCTAAAAGAGCAAAGTATGAAACAGGCTAGTAACTTTCCTCCTGTCATTTCCCCTTGATGCTGTTTACGTTTACAGTTACTATCACAATTTGCTTCTACCATACCTCAGATATAATGTCTATCAGATTTTAAAATACAATGGAACAATCATTCTCCCATTACAAAATATAAAACTCAATTGAACTGTTTTCATGCACACAGCAAAACCCGGAGCTGATATGGAGAACTTAGTTTAGCCCTGGGCTCCCCAGGCTGTTTTGCTCTTCCCAGTGCTACTCTCATTTGACCCAGCACAACTTTACTCTGCAGCAGGCATCATTCAGGCAAAGCAACGCAGAGTAACTCAGATTAAGTTTTGAACAATAAGGCTCTCATCTGTTGTAATGGTTTTCCTTAAAAACAGATGTTTGGGTCAAATGTACTGATAACAGGGAAATGCATCTTACTTTGTCATCTTCAACACCGTCATTGTCATCATCCTCATCACAGGCATCTCCTTTGCCGTCTTTATCAAAGTCCTCTTGGCCAGAGTTAGGCAAAAGGGGACAGTTATCCTGGTGAAAAGACAGAATTGAGGCATTAGGTTTACATTATGTCAGAATGACTTGCCTGGGTAGAAGAGCAGATATGTTACACTGGAGGCTATAAAACAAGAAAATCATCCACAAATACTTTTTAAAGAGTCTGTGTTTGTTGCCAAAGATAGTAGTTCATTTGCTGCTTTCATATTGTACAGTAAGTGAAATGCATCTGCAAATCATTCTATTTCTCAGCTTTTCTTCTGGTAAAGGGATGTTTCCAGTAAATTTTAGATGAAACTATCTAGCAAAGAACAAACACACCACACGCACACACGCTTGCTTACATCAACTTCTTATAGACAGCTCATGAAGTATGTTTGAAGATTACATATAAAATGTCCAAGTTTTGTTGCCAGAAAAGCATACAAGCCAGGAGATATCTTCAGAAACAGTTGTTCATATGGAAAGTTACTGCAATGAGGTAGTACACAGCAGTAAGGGGAACCCTGTATGCATGGGTTTTGAAAAATGGGCCTTTATACTGTTCTGCTGCACTTTTGCTTTCTCATAGCTCTGAAATTGAAAGGTGAATTTATCTCTTTATTATGTTAACAAAGCCTTGTAAAGAATGATTATTATAAAAGAATAAAGCTTAGATTAGACTGAAAAAGTAGGAAAAAAAAAATCAAAGTTTTAACATGTATTCCCTTTTAAAGAAAGTACTAAAATCAGCTGAAAAAATAGATTGCAATTCTACCACTAGCTAAGAATAAATATAACTACAAAAAAACACTTTGTTATTCTCGCTCTTTCTCCCATGCCATATCTACCTCAGACCAAAACTGTATCTGCCAATGGACTGCAGAAATATCTTTTTTTTTTTGGTAACATCTACCCTAAAAAAAAAGAATACTCCAGTAATATTACCAGCCCTGTTTTTAACCTCAGCAGTTCCAATAGTATTGACAATTTAAGAAAGAGAGAACTGGAAAACTTGTGATAAGTATCAAAACCATAATGTAACTGCAAACTTTTTATGGCATATTTTTACAAAATACTTGTGAACAGCCTTTATTCTCCAACTCTGTACTGCCTACCAGTGATACAAAATGATTTTTATTTTTTTTAACAATGAAAAAAAAAATAGTCAAAGCTTGCTCAATCACTTTGTATGTTTGCATCTGTATGCTTGTCTGTCTGTATTCTCTATAGATTTCAGTCCAATTTCATACAAACCCAGTAGTGAGGCAGCCGTTTCCCCTAAGCTCCCTCAAGGGCAGCCGGTTCCCATAAGCTTTACAAAAAGAAGTAAAGGATGAAGAGAAGATAGATCTAACCAGTGCACTCAAAAAACATTTTATTAGATATTAGAAAGAAGACTTAGACATAGAATCATAGAACAATTTAGGATGGAAAATAACTCTAAGATCATGAACTATAAACACTAACCTAGCACTGCCAAGTCTACCACTCAGCCACGTCCCTGAGCACCATCTACACGTCTTTTAAATGCCTCCATGGATGATGACTCAACCACTTCCCTGAGCAGCCAGTTCCAATGCCGAAATTCCAGAAATCTTTCCTGATATCCAACTTAAATCCCCCCTGGAACAACTTGAGGCCATTTCCTCATCCTATCTCCTGCTGCTTGGGAGAAGAGACTGATCCCCGCCTCACCACAATCTCCATGGAGGTAGCTGTAGAGGAAGTACACCTTCAACACACCTTCCACCTGGGAACATAACCTCAAGACACAAACCCACAGTAAACTAGGCTTCATTGGTTCACCTGTTGACCAAGTTCTACATTGGTCCAGTAATACTTATCGAAAAAGAAAATATTACTTTCATGTGAATGAAAAATAAATTTACAGTAAATATATTCCTAAGATTTTATTATTATTACCTACAACTACTTGCTTTATTCATATAGCTTTGCTTAGGCTGTAAGTAAACTTTGAACTGTTATCAGCTCAAAGAAAGAAGCTTTGGTTTGTTTCTGGTATTTTTTAGGTGTTTTTCTTTCTTTCCCCTTAAACGAAATACTTCTGTCTATTAGACCAACACGTATCTTATAGAAAGCATGAATCAGTCCTTGGAAACAGGTTTTTTTCTGAATGGGTACAGCATGTTAGGATTTTAGTGAAAACTAATCATGTGTCTTAAATCTTGAGTCAACATGTTGCAGATCCTGATGACGCGAACCAAAAATGAATATATGAACTGCAACTGTTGAACTGGGTGGAACCACAATGAACACACATCAGCTAGGGTGAAGAAATCGGTATTTGAGAGACTCTGAAACTCTCTTGTGCTGATAAAGCCTAGATTCACAACTTAACTGGATTACACCTGGGTAACTTCTGATTCTCTCAGACTGCCTGATTTCAAGCTTTCCTAGCTTCTTGATCCGTATTCCTATTTTTAACAACATAGAAACAGGTCCCAGGGAACATACCATGGCAAGCAGTCACTGGTAAACCTATATACAGCCACTTTTAGGCTCCCTCATGCTTACTTCCTCCTTTGCATAGTGATCTTTCATTTTTCACTACGATGGCTCAGCCACAGCAGCAAGGGTGAACAGTCCCATGCCAGGTCTAGAGCCAATGTGGCAGGCAGGTCATTCCATCTGGGAGAGAGGGTAAGAGCTGTGACTCCACATTCTGAAAGGTAAGAGAGGCTGCACTTCCCATCTTCTCCCACCAAGCGTTACAAAGACAACTCTGTCTAGTTACTCGTATTCATCTCTGTTTCCCATTGCTAAAAATTTTCCTCAGGCTCTGAATCCAGTTTCACAGTGTAACTCTAAAAGGAAAGGATAGTCCACAAAGGATTCAGAACCACAGACCTTACTTGACCACTAGTGTCTTGTTACAAGCCTTGCAGGTGAGATTTCCTACTCACCTGCACTCAGAGATGCTGTTTAGTTCTAACTAGCTGTGCGCTCTACACGTGCTTTAGGCAGCTCCTATTCAGTATGCTAACGCCACTCACAGGCACCCCTGCCTTCAACATATGCCGAGCAGAAAGAAATCCAAAGCAGAGGACTCTGGATTTCATTTTGAGAATCCTTACTGAATCTAGTGTTAAGTGAATACATATTCGATGGAATCTCCAGAAAATAAGAATGCTATAAACATTCAAAGCTTAAATGAAAGCAACCACCAGCTTGATGCTGAAAAACATTACTTACAACTGTTTGGAAAAAAAAAAAAAATCTGGTTATGGTGTAACTTTTTATCAACAGTATTTTACCTACCTTCACACAGTGGTATGTAGCATTAGCAGCACAGACCAAGTTGTTATTTGGCCAGCCATCCAAATCAGAATCCTCACCACAGATGCGTCCATCACCAGCATAACCTGTCCTACATTCACATTTGTACATAGGATCACTGAAATGGCCTAGATAGATGCACTCTGCAGACTTATGGCAGCTGTGTGTCTTGTCCTTGCATGGATTCTCAGGTTCACAGACCTGTAACAAATAAAGCATACTAATTGGAGCATGATAATCATCACAGCCAGCTCTGTGTGCCTCAACTTTATCAAAAGCAGGCCAGTTATTTAGATGCCTAAAGAGAGGAACTTTGTTTTAATTGTGGTTAGTAAGCCATATTGCTGTCAGTTCACATCTCTAGACATTGTGTACAATGAAAAT
Organism: Anser cygnoides; assembly: GCF_040182565.1. Lineage (NCBI taxonomy): Eukaryota > Metazoa > Chordata > Aves > Anseriformes > Anatidae > Anser > Anser cygnoides. The sequence goes on along the minus strand of NC_089875.1, from coordinate 45,787,598 downwards.
AATTAAAACAAGCCACAGGAAAAATTGTACATTATTCAAAAGAAATTAAAGTGGTCAACGTTTTCAGGACTCTTATCTGCGTTCTTCCGTATGTCATTAATGCCCAGAAATTTACTGCAACGGAAAGTACACTGTACTCACCTGTTTGCTTCAGTGTTCCACCTGTCAATACTCAAAGACTACCTTTATTTTCTTAAATCAAGAACAGCCTAATGCATTTTCACATTCCCCTCAAGTAAGCTTTTGTTACCTCTTCATATCACTTTGCTTAATTTCTTTGACAGTTTCTGAGAATCTTATGTTTATATCAACCAGAGTTTGATTCAACAGCAACAGAGAGAAGGCATTCTAAGGCATCTGTTTTAATATTTTTGTCCTGTCTCTCAAACCATAGCCTTCAATGTCACTTTCACTTCCTTATATCCTTCCCCACTGACAGTTGTCAGCCCAATGGAACTTAAGGAGAACGTCTCCCATATGTCTGATGATATCCACATTAACAGCAATATACTTATATGGGTAACTACCCTAATTCTTCACTTCCCTATCCCCCAACTAGGTATATACACCCAAGAGAAATCATTGCAAACTAGGGGAATGCCCACTTCCTGCATGTTACACTCATTTGGTCCTAGGCAGATGCCTAGAGAAAATAAAAACCTTTAACAGAAACCAACAAATTCAGTGTTTTGTCACTTGAATCAAAAAACACCCTGAAGCAGAAGCTATCTATTTGAAGTTATCTTTGTTTTGCACCCAAGTTTATCGCATTTTAATTCACAGATACTTTCAGTGAGAATTACTCAGTTTCTGAGCCATCAAATTCTCTCCAACATCACTTACCTGCTTCTCTGTCTTGGCAACTTCCAGTCCTACCCCATAGGGCTGACTTCCTTTATAGCGTGGAGGACATGGCAAGCAGTGGAAACCTGGATTCGTGTTCACACAGCGATGAACCTGATTCACCTTAAAGCAAACATCTGACACAGCTATACACTGTAGGAAAGGAAAGAAAGAAAACAATTAGATGGCAACATAATTCCCAAATAATGAAAACTTCACAGTAATTTCCTGATGTTAGTGGAAATAAAGTCAATACCTCATCAAGATCCTCACAGACTGTACCATTGCCAAGGAAACCTGTTGGACATGGCCCGCATGACCAAGACCCATCTGGGTAGCTGTTGCATTCTGCTCCAGGAAAGCAGGGATTTGACAAACACCCATCTGGAAAAGACACATAAAAGCATATATTAAGTTATGAGCATGAAAGGCACATAAGACCATTTAAAAAACAGCAATTCTCTGTTCATAAGCATAGATCACATCTGATACAGACAAGTCTCATAAAAACCTTCAAAATTAGGGTTATTAAGTGTATTTAACATTGATTAACTATTGTTTTAATATGAAACTATTACAGGTTGCTAAATCCAGTTGAATGCATTTTAGGCCCTGATTGAGAAAGGCATCCCTTTTCAGGAAGAGTCAGTATCAAGAAAACATATAAAATCCCAGTGATCTAATCAGCACCCAAAAAAAGTTAAAAGTGCTTTCCTGTAACCAAGGTGTCATTAGCAGATTTCTGTAGCGTCAATTTGAATTTTTTCCATTAAAGAAACAAAAGCGAAAATAACTACACAAACAGAATAACAAATGATTAAATACCAACCAATTGGGCAATCCTTCTTATTGCACATATCATGTTGTTTGGTATCTCCCACACATGGCTTTCCTCCATACTGTGGCTCCGGACTGTTACAGAGGCGAGACCTTTCCCGAATTCCTCCTCCACAGGTAACAGTACAAGCAGACCATGGAGACCAAGGACCCCACTGGCCATTCACTAAAATATGCAGAAGAGAAGGGAAAAGAAATGTACTGGGGACAACATTTCGTGCCAGTTACAACAATCATTTGCTGGGATCCCTGACAGTTTCTCACTGCACACACAGAGGAAGAAAGATGCTGGCAAAGCCTTCTACTGAGATAGCAATATTTCAGAAACAAACAAGCAAATAAAAAATACCCAACTGCTTTATGGGCATTTTTGGCCAATAATTCAAAATAACATGCAGTGCCCACCGGCTTGGTGCGTTTCCACTTAAGCTGACCAGAGCAAGTACAGCAGCTTCAAAGCTCCCTGCTAAGATTCCATTTCATACAGACAGCAGCAGGTAACTACAGGATACAAACTTCTGCTGAGCCAGACCTGTGCTCTAGGACTCTGAGGTTGAAGCTATTACTCTTGTTTGTTAATATATTCACCAGTTTATCTTCAACGGCATCGCTTAACTCAGTATAAGTGACTTATTTGAATGATTCTTCTGCACAATTTATATTGGTACAATCCCACCAATTCTGTTGTCATCACTCCTGATTTTTCGTGAAATAAAAGCATTTTTGAACCAAACTGTTTGTTCTTAGTGCTGTAAAAAACAGAATCGCAATAGTGTGTGTCCATAAATAAATCATCCTTGTCAATATTGCTAGCTTTGCGTGCACACGCAGGTAAAAAAATAGCTCTTTAAGTAATATTGGGTTAATATTAGTATGAAATTCAGGCTCATATCCCATAAGTAGAATGGAAAGCATGGAAAGAAGAGGGAGTGAAAAAAGGAGGAAAAATCATATGAAAGGAAAGAAAAAGAGAGGCATGAAAAGCAATCTCTAAAGAGGTTAGAACATGTAGATGAAGAACAAAGAGTTGTAATATGAAATAAATGTGTTCCATATATATAAAATATATATGCATGCATTCAAAGAAGCCTGGCTACTGTGGATTATATGTCTATTCCTAATATGTACAGTACAAGCTTCCTATTAGATAGAAAATATTTATATGTTTACTATGCACCAATAAATAAACTATAAAATGAACTTCTCAAACTGTTAATGTTTAAAGCCAAATACTAACTTGGGAGGCTTATAAAACTTCAGACTGCATCCTTATGTTCATTCTAAAAACACTGTGAGGCAGATTAGCAAGATGGTAACTACAGCCATGGAGAACTGTTGTGAATATCAAGAGGTTACACAGAAAGTCAGTGGCAAGCCTGTAACAGACATCCCCACTTCTTGACTCCTGATTCCTCCAGAACCTCTGTGACCACTACTTGCTGAAAATGATGCTAAAACTCAGAATCTCAGAGCAAATAAGAGTTATTTAACCCCTAAACTACAAATGATATTCTCTGTCATAGAAATTCACTATAATCTAGAGCTGTATAAAGAGAAGAAGTTCGACTTCTTGAACAACACTATTGAGTCATTGTCCTGGTTCCAGTTAGGACAGAGTTAATTTTCCTCATAGTAGCTGGTAGGGTGCTGTGTTTTGGATTAGGATGAGAAGAGCGCTGATAACATGCTGATGTTTTAATTGTTGCAGAGCAGTGTTTACACCAGGCCAAGGACTTTTCAGCTTCTCGCTCTGTCCTGCCAGCGAGCAGGCTAGGGGTGCAGCAGGAGCTGGGAGGGGACAGACCCAGGACAGCTGACCCAAACTGGCCAAAGGGGTATTCCATACCATCTGACGTCATGCTAAACAATATATAGGGGTGGCTGGCCGGGGTGGGGCGCCGGCTGCTCGGTGATAGGCTGGGCATCGGTCAGCGGGTGGTGAGCAATTGCATTGTGCATCACTTGTTTCTTACACATTATTATTATTAATACTATTATCATTATCACTATTATTATTATTGTTATTATTATATTCCTGTCATAATAAACTGTCTTTATCTCAACTCACCGGCTTCACTTTCCCGTTTCTCTCCCCCATCCCAGAGAGGGAGGGGGGAGGGTGAGCAAACGGCTGTGTGGTGTTTAGCTGCCAGCCCGGTTAAACCACAACAGTCATCTTTTATTTAAGGCCACAGACTTACCTGGGCATGGAACCTTTTCACATTTCTCTGTTTCACGCCCATTTCCCACACAGTTTTTCCCACCCATCTGGGGGATAGGGGAATTGCAGAGGCGGATGCGAGTGATATTTCCTACTCCACAGGTAACTGAACAGGAAGACCAGGGAGACCAGTGACTCCAGCCACCATCTTGACGTACTGCCAGAGAAAAGAGCAAAATTCAAGGAAATAGCCCACCTGCAGCAGTAATACAAACGCACTTGTAAACTTAACCTTCTAATAAGCCCCTCACCACAGCTGATGCACATCGTGTCTCTTTCCTACCACTGTCACTTACAAAGTCCAGCATTTCAGATTGGTCATTCAAGTACAGCTTTCTTAAGAGTCTCAACAATCAGTATAGCACTAAAGTGAATGTTAAACATTTTACTTAAAAATAAACTCGTTCTAATGGAACTAATATTTAAAATGCATATTTGAACAATTAGCAGCTTCAGCAACAGCCTCAGGTACTCCAGTAGCTTGGATATAGAGGCTATCTGCAACAATATGAACTACAGTTCTGAGGGAAGAGTATGATCCTTTTAATACCCAATTCCTAAACACTACAAAGCGACTAAAATGGGCCAATAATCATGAAGGAATGGCAGATCAAACCTAGGACCCCAGGTATTGCAAAGATGAACTGAGTGCTATCTCCATGCTGTCTTCAAAGAAGAGACTCCAGTTTGTAATGTGTAAGGAAAGATGACGTACCATCTTTTTATTTAAGAGAGTGCCCAGAATACACATAGATACTACGTTGATAGTAAAAGGAGGAATATTTGAAAGGGGAGACATAAAGAATGTAACGATAGCTACTTTAATTATACATATGAGTGTTCATATGCCAACCGTTATGAATAATAAGTGTTCACAGAAAATCCAGACTAAGCTTATTTTTCCTTAGAGAAGTCAAAAGAAACTTTAAAAAAGGGGAGAAATTTTATTACTTACTCCGATGGTCACATTTCTTGAAGCTACACATCCTTGTTTGGATGTGTGGGCCTGTACAAGCACTCCTGGTGACATCACATGACCTTCCTCGCATCTGAGTCCCAGAGCCACAGGTAACTGAGCACTTTGTCCAGTCTGACCAGGGTGACCAGCCTTCCTCACTGTCATCAGCTGGCAAGCAAAAGATACAAAAAAGTGCTTAGCATTAAAAGTTGTTTCTATTACCGCACTTGGAAGATTTTCACTTCCCTTTCTCTGTATAATACATGCTTTCTCCTTTAGATCTCTTTCTAATTTGAGCTACCACTGAAGTTATGGAAATGTGGTTTAAGAAAATGAGAGGTTAGCCCAGATTAGATCCTGAACCTCCCTGTGTGCAGTGCACTTGCACAAGGCACCGACCCCTTGAAGAAGGACATCTTACTTCTAGAATGCACTGAGACAAACACTCAATTCCCATATGCCTTTGACTTCAGCGTACAGATCAGTATGATGCACACCTCTGAACACAACACTACCATGAACATGATCAAGAGCGTATTGAAAGAATGTGCTCTATACTCTGAATAGGTAAAAAACTCTTAGTTTATTCCAATGCGTTTTTATTTAGAACATCTAACCAACTGAAGTAGAGATGTTTTCTTCTGTAATAGATCTGATCTGTACAGAGTGAAGAGTACTGAACTCACACTGAAGTCCTAGTAAAAGACTTAGTAAAGACTTGGTAAGTAAAGAAGACGTAGTAAAATTACTAGAACTATCACTCTAAAGCCCAGGCCACAGCCTGCAATTCTGTCTTAAATTAACCTTGTCAACCTGTTCCATATAACAAAAGAAGGCAAAAAGATGTCCTAACTTATGCTAGTCTGTTTTAATTAGGCAGTATGGAATAGGAACAACAGTACATAGTGTTGCAAACAAATAAAAACCAGAATGCCTAACCTTTGAAAATATGACTGGGGAGGAATATGCATCTAACCTCTAGTGTCCAACTTAGCTATGCAAGTTACCAGCTTACTTCTAAGCAACCAATATAATTAGTGAAGAAAGCACAACTCCTCCAGAAGGTAACTTTGAGCAGCAAAGTTATTTCATATGATCCTTTCATACAAATAAGTTTTTTATTTCTTCTTACTTGCTTTACCTCTTGTTGTGACCTCTCCAACCACTAGTAGTGTTTTAAAAACTGACAAAAAGTATCTCTTTCGTTGGCTAAATACTTACAGTGTGAGCAGACCGGGCAGCATTCACCTTCAATAAAAGATGGATCAGCACATGAGACTGGTGGGCAGGTTATTTGATGGCATACAATTTTAGAATCCTACAGGCAAAGAAAACAACATACTGACTTACACTCACATAGAGAAGCAAATAAAGCTGTTTTTTTTTCTGGGGAAGGTTTTATGTATAGAAGTTCTTTGATTTGTTCTAAATGCCACGGACATGGGGACTTTTTTTCTTGAAAAAGTTTCCTAAGTCTAGGCCAAGCTCTCAGTAAATGTGACCAGACCTGGACAGTCGAGCTAGATTAAACCTGCTGTTTGTTTCTGCAGAGAAGAATATCTCCCAAACCTTACCTTGCAGGTGCACTTCGTGCAGCTATCTACAATCCAGCTTTCATTATCTGCAAAGACACGGCCATCCTGCCAGCAAACAGACTGGTTCTTGAGTGTTTTGTTAGGCCCAATCAATTCCCACATAATTTGGTTCTCTTCAGACTAGAAGATGAAGCAAATGAAAAAGTTAGTGCACTTTGTAAGCAAATAATTTTAAACAAGGCAAAACTGAGAAACACTACTGGATTTAAATTTTCCATAAAAAAATCTATACTTTTACATATGTACATAAAGATGATGACCTCAGGTACTGCAATACTGTGTATTAATTTTTCGCTAATAGCACAACTACACTCATCCAGTAGCAGGGGAAATCTGTTCTCAGGAGTTTTTCTTCCTTTACATGGGAAGATTTTACTCTTGAGACATATGGAATATTAATAAACTTCTTTCAGAAAAGATCAACTTATCCAGAATAAGATTTGCACACTTCAGTAAAACATTGCCATCTCACTTACTACAAATATCTCATATACTTACAGTTTTGGTACCTTTTGCATACTTGTTGATGCATTCAGAAATGTATAAGCATGGTAACATTGCTTTAACGGTATACAGATAAGGTATAGTTTGCTAGCTTTCAATTTCCAAACTTGCAATATCTTTTAAAGGTTTGATTTCTTCTGTGTGTGAGTGCATGTGTATGTGTTCTTTTAAACCCAGTCAGTGAAAACCAAGCCTTCATTAAAGAGCCATACTCAAGAACTACCTTACTAGTCACTTTGAAAATGTGGGTCATAGAAACCTCTATTAGCCTCGCCATCTATGAATCAAAGCGCCAGGGGGAAGAGAAAGGAAAGAGCCCCAAAAAACAGACCTCTTTCAGTTCTTCAGCCTTGCAGGTACTTACCACTTTTTGGAGATTATCAGCTAAGTTATTCACCACAATGCGCAGGCCAGTGAGCTCAGTGAACATTGTTCCCAGCTCTTCACAGGAGCGGTCACAGAACTCAGCCTTCTTCTCTGGTTTTTCACCCACATACTCGGTTGTGACAGCAGGGCTCAAGTGAAGTATTTCAGTGCTCTCGTTGATGGTGTTCACTTCAGCTGGTAGCAAGAGAGGGAAAAAGAAGAGTTGCATATAAAAAGTTCTTCCACAGACTACAGATTCCTGCTGAAATCACAGATTGGCACCCATGGGTAGAGTTTAAACACAGCTCTTTTGGAACAGCTTCATGTTATATTATACCCTGAATAAAAGAGAAGGGTGAGATGTCAGCTGGTTCCAATAATCGTCTTTCCCTTTTCAAAATTAAAAGTCAAGCTCTGTCTTGCACAGTGCTCGCTTTAAAACACTGTTGGCACTGCAACACGTTCATTTATGAAGAAAGCGAAAAGGACATAGTAACAGAAAATCAAATCCATTTCATCCACTCAGAGTCATGAAAGGTTTCTTATTTTTTCATGACCTATCGTGTTTTCTCAATGAGAGAAAAAGACACAATAGAAGCCTCCTCGCAGCAAGTCGTTGGCATTGTTCTGCCCATATAGCCCGTGTTTACTTGGACCAATATGCAATATATAACCAACCTCTGGGCTGCTTATGTTTCACTGCCTGGTGTCAAACTCAGAGGAGCTGTTATATTGTTAGTTTAATTCTGAACTGAAACGGAGATCAAGCTAAGATCAGGTTGATTTGTCGCTCCAACCACTCCTCCATCAGGCAAAACTTAATTAAAATGGAACTTCTCGTGCATTACAGAGGGAGAACTGAACATGTTCTAATATCAGAGTTTAAAAGACCTCCCTGTCTATAGCAAACTCTTGAAAAAGAATGTAACAGACAGCATCAGCAGTAATTAAAAAATAAAAGATATAAAACACTCATAACTACATAAAATAATCTGGCTTCTATTAAGCATTTAAATCTTCACCAGGTAAATATTCTACAGCTTCCATGAAAACTTTCTGTAAGGACTCAATGGCACATTCAACTTTATTACCAGCTACATAGAAATCCATACTGTCCCATCACTCAGTAAAGATTTGTTTACCAGATTTAGAAGTGCTGTAATAACTTGAGGTTACCAAGTGAAAGAGAGAAGCAAAGCATATAGCAGTGTAAAAAGAAGAAATCAGCAGAGGAATGTGAGTCATAAAACATATCCTTCTGAACACCCCAATACCAGTCACTGTAGACAAGCCATGGAAGGTGGCAATGCTAAAAAAAAATTTTATGGCTTGATTTCATGCTTGATCGTACATGAAGCGCTAGAGTTAAATGTACAGGCAATGAAAATGGGAGCAGAATTATTCTCTATTCTCTATTCACTTAGAAGTCTAAAAAAAAAAAAAAGAACAAAGAACCAACCCATAAGATGACATTAAATAATTGCTTCTCAACTGTATTTAAGATATTTAGTTTGATGTGATTTTCTATTACTAGGTATGGAGTATCTGCTGCTAGCCACCGTCGACAACAAATTGTTTGCAGTGTTCCAGGATTTATATAATTGCCTTATCTTCACTTACAGGATGGAAGAAAACCGATACACCACATAACGGATCAGACTTCTCTGTGTCATAACTGTTTATTTCAACTGCTTTTTGATTCCCTGGAAAGAATGCAATTTTCCTACCACACTGAAACACCAGGTTTCTCAGATTCCCCCATAGCACTTCTCAGGTCATTAATTTCATATTTTTCAAGCCAACATGGAGTGTGCCTTGACCGGAACATTCTAAGGACATTAATAAAGCTGCAATCTCAGCAGGAAACATAAACCAAAACGATGTTAGAAGAGCTAAATCCACACTTCCTAGTGGTACTTGGCAGCGACTGAAAGAAGATGCCTGGGGATCACTGCAAAATCAGTTCTCTGCTGCTGGCTTCCTGCTAATTTCCTAAGGAGCACATGATTACCTTAAAATGAGAAACCAGAACAGCAGAATGTGCATCCCTTCACATACGCAAATCTCATTCTGTTGATCTAGCTGGAGAAGGGATTTTACTGATGTGTCTACTTAGGCATGTTTTTGTCATCTCTCCTACTCAGCACTGTGTGTAAGACCTGCTTAAAATATTTGCAACCACCACACTACAGAGATACTTTCCTACCCTCAACTCAACTGTAGTCTCAAGCTACCATTTCATTATACCTCACCTTCTCATACTGCAATAAGGTACAGAAGGGAAACACAGTCCTGGTTCTGAAAAAGCAGCAGGATTTTTGTGCCCTCGCTGCTGAGGGCAATTCACTGGTAATGTCTGCCATGTGGGACACTCTCATGTAAGTTGTCACCTTAGCGCCTGTACCTCAGCTCAACGGGCAGGCGAGGAAAATGGGAAAATACCTATGTATTCTGTGCTCAGTAGCATATTGCCCATGGCTTTTCATCTGTGATAATTAACCTGGATAGGCAATGCCAGAAAATCCCAGTCATGCACGTAAGAAAATTCTCAGGTCATTCTGACAGCCTCCAACAACAGCATGCCATTAGCCCTCTTCTGCCATTAGACAAGCAATTTCCATCTTGTAGTGTTCTCTTGGTATTGTAAAATAAAAGTCAAAATACTGTGTATGAAATCATTCGCTAAGTATTTCCCAGGAAGGATAAAACCAAAATCTGTGTAATTTATCAGACCTGAAAATTTGGTAGTTGACAAACATGACAAAATATGCATTAAAAACGATGCTGCTGGTTATGGCGGCTAAAGTAGGTATGTAACAGTATGCAAAACTCAATTATCCCTTTAGACTCCCATTGGCTTCCTCTTTATAGTAGAAATACTGTACTAAAATATTCCATTTTTACTTGGTGATATTTCAAAACATTTCCTTTGTGGTAATCAACCAATAGTAATATAAATGATTTGAAGACACCCTCTTTCATTTGTTTTGCTGGTTAAATCTATTTACACCTAGGGAGCCCAGTATCTTGAATAATGACACGGTTCTGTCTCTGACCACTGAATATGCCCTCTACATTCTACCTCAGTTTCTGGGAATATTGCTTCCCCTGGCAAATGAAGCAGGGTAGCTGAACGGAATCCTTCCTGAAACCATGTCTTATTTAGATTACAGTTGGACCTAAATAAATGTTCTATTCTCCCACAACAGTTCTGATCTCAAGCATTTTCTTCCACCAACAAAGCTGAAAACCAGTAATCAGTAGTTCTGTGCTGTTTGTAGTTTCTGAGTACAGAAAACAGTGTGGCTGGGATACATGATAATCAACAAATGAGGGCTTGTTTTCTTACTTGTGCCATCTAAGGCCACTTCCATTCTAGCCCACAAGACTCGTTTCTAACACATCATCACACTTGTGTCTGAGGTCCTGCAGCAAGGCACACCTCTGGAATGTACGGGATAACCAACCAATATCCTTTATCAAGATTTAAAAACCAACCAGCAAGCTCACTTAATTTTTTGTACATATACATACATATATATATATACATGCATATTTATGTATCTTAGAGACTTCTCATTGTAAAATCTCAGAACTCTGTCTGCCTTTGAAGAAGTTAAGACCTGATACTGCTTAACTTTCGGGGTATGTAAAAGCAAGGAAAAAAGTTGAGCATTGTCTGCTTAACTGACTTGCTCAATGTCATATGTCTTGGCAAAATGACAGAAATAATGGCATTTCAGATGGTAAGAGTTTCAAATAAAATCCCCAAGTCCTGACTGCCTTGTGCAAACACCATGTTCTTATGGAATCAATTGTCTTTGAGTCTTGACTGAGCTCCTGCCAGTTACAAACGCCGGAAAGTAAACTAGCACCTCCCATGAGCTCTACTGCAAAACCTTAGTGCATACTTGACAAATTTTCATTACTCTGTCATGAGGAATCCAATCTACTCCCACGCACAGAGGGCTCCCCTCCTGGTGAGGTCAGCACGTACAGGACTAACAAGAATCCACGGCAGCCTGTCACACACATGCCTTCCATAGTTTCTTATTTTGCTTTCATTGTTTTCGTTAACACCCTTCTGGGATTCAAACCCAAAGCCTATTTCATTCGAGAAACTCATTGTTGAGTAACTCTGTGTTTTTAAGACGCGTCCCTGAGATTTGCTCATGGACCCATTGAGAATCAGGAGCAGAATTCAGAAAATGTTCTTAGTCTTGTGCTCAAAGCATCAGAGTTTTCCTCATGGAAGAAGATAGATATTTTCATACATATACATTTTTACTTCTATTTCTATTTCTTTCTTTTTCTTGACAGCTTTTCTCCCTGCTTCGAAACAGAGACTCAGAGTTACAAACCAGCAGCATGAACTAAAGATGTAGGCTGGAGAGAAGGAATGCTATCTCAAGACAGCTAACAAGCATGCTCCTTTCACCACCAAAAAGCAACTTGCTTCCTTTTTCATCACCAAATAAGAATCCTCTACAATTTCCAAGGGATCTGTTGCATGGCTTTAATATAATAAATCAATATTGGCAATTCTCATTTTCAAAGTCAACTGAACAATATTAATGGGGGAAGAAAAGCCTTACTTGACTGGCTCCTCTGGCATCCTTTTTTACGCAGAACATCCTCTATTGAAGTATCAAAGATTAACTGAATATTTTGCAAGAGACCCTGTAGTAATAATAAAAAATAAATAAAAAAACAGTTAGATCAATTTGGAATTAACCAATAACTAATCTGTCTCAACCCCGTGCTACTGACTGGATTTAGCTGACTGGTAAATATGAAAATAAAACAATCTACTAGACATTAAAAAATGTATTGATGGTTCTGTTATATACAATTTCAATACTTTAAGCAACAAAATTAGGTATTTTCTGAAATAGGTCATAATAAAACAGTAATAGATTGTAGTTCTATGACGCATTGGCCATGAGGTCAAAGCCAACTTTAGAAGCTCCTGCCCCATTGCACCTCCATCCTTAACCAGTCATTCCCATGCACTCTTCAATTGCACTGACACTACCCTGAGACGACACTATAAAAACAGACCAGTATGTTTCACTTAATCTATTTTTAAACTAATTCCTTTCTTTTTTGAGACTATTTCTTATTTCAGTGGCCAACTGAACTGTACAGTTCCAAAACTAGTTCCATCAGCACAACTTAGTCATGGAGGCAGGAATGGAGAGGCCGTGGGCAACAACTTCTGACCTTCCTGCCAAAACTAGTCAACACATGGAACCACTCTCCAGCATGTCATCCTCTGACTGAAAACTAGATGGCATAATAGGATGAGAAAATAAAGGGCTTTACAAATTTTTGAAGCCATGAGTTCAAGTTTGATTTCAACTGTAAGTGAAAAGAAGCTATCCTTAGAGTACATGGACCAGATCACATCATTTTATGGACAGGAAATCATTTTCATTTAATAGGAAAACCAGAAAGTTTGTAATTGCTTTGTTTTAAAACAAAAGAGAAGCAAAATGCTTTCCACAAGAAAAGAAAAAAAATCTTTAACAAGACTGATCAAAACATTTTGTTCTGATTTTTTTCCTTTTTTTTTTTTTAATTGAAATGAAAGGTTATTTATTCAAATTGGCAAATCAAGATATTCTGTTAGGGTATGGTCCAACATCACACCCTTCAACTCAATTAAAAATTCTTTTCTTCCTCTATCTTTTTCAAATAAAATTGAACAAATATCAACAGGTTCTGTGAACTGAACAGAAATACTTCAACCAAAAAATAGGTCTTCAAGCTATTTCCAGAGTTCTGCAAAATCACCACAAAAAAAAATGTGACATTCAGAAGCCTTACATCTGGAAAACAAAGAAGATTTGTGTGCACTTCTCCCGACCTTAGACTTTATCAGTCCTTTACCAGTCCTTTTGCTTTCAAGAACTCCCAAATTCATGCAATATGGATCCAGCAATGAATAAAAACACATTTTGGAGAAACGCTTGGGAAAACCTGTGACCTCGTCAAATCCAACGGACATTGTGAGAAAAAAAATGCACCTATTGCATCTTCAGAAACTCTCTGCAGATACGTTACCTCACCAGAGACCTCCGAGTTACCTACCCTGAAGTGATTCTCCCGAATGGACCCTTTTGCCACATACATTCTGCTGCTCTCTGCTTTCAGCTGTTCATAGAAAGGCTCCTCCAGAATGAAGCTGTCAATAAGGTCACAGCCAACATAGAGGTTGTAGTTCTCCCCTGCCACTTGCACAGTGAGGTTCTTCCATTGCGAGTCAGCAAGGTCCACGTCTTCCAGGGAAATCACGTTCTGGAAGCCATCCACCCAATAGATGAGGTCCAGGGTGTTGGCTCGGCCATTGGAAATTATCTCAAACTGCCTCTCACTGATGCCAGGACCCTCTAAGGCAAGGATGGTGCCTCTAGATTGCCTGTCCTGTCTCAGGGTGGCTGAAAGGATAAAGCCCTCATTTTGCCGTATGAGTTTGACAATCTTTTTTAACTTCTCTGGTTTAAATGGAGGTATATGGTCAAACCGAATGAAACGGTATGCTGGGATAGTGGGATCTGGACCCCGAAACAATTTTGCTCCAACTGTCTTTCGGTTTATATTACTGATTTGAAGTAAATCAAAGGTATTCTCCTCTTCCTTGTCACCATCTGAAAAAATTAACAGTGTGTGACAATGTGACTACAAAAATCATCTTAAGAAACATTTCTGCACACTATACTTAGTAACTGCAATTATACGATGCACATGAAGATCAGCAGAGCAAACCTGGTACTCTCCTACCTCCACAAACATAATTGCTTTACTAGCAAGCAACTGAATAATATTTTCCATCTGTCATTTTCATTTACATGACACCTCTCTTCTTTTATGTCTGTATGTATCAATATGCCATCATATAACTAAACACATGACTATATAATTTATAGCATTATATAATACACAATTGTACATAATGTTCATGAACTCTACGTTCATGTATGTCTATGCACAGATGCAAGTAACGATGTAATCAGTAGATATTTTTACATATATGAATGGATAAGAAAACTGAGCCAATTTCTGTATTTTGACTATCAGCTAACAAAAATCAAATGATGAGAAGCCATGTGACAACAGGAAGCAAGAGATGTGCATTTTAAAGGTTCAGGACAAGAAATCAGATGTAAATGAGGGCCTGGCACTGTGCCAAATTACATTTTACTTATATTTGGTCTGTAGAAGTTTATTTCTTTAACTCCATCTTTTTAAAAAGTTCATACCAAGTGATTCTGTTTATTGCGCAATATATTTATACTGCAGAGAAAAGTATAATAGCAATTACTTCTGAGATTATATACATTTCAATCAATAATTTCTAAAGAAAAAAAAATTAGAAAATCTTCATTTAGCAGTAGCTAGATGCATCTACCAAAAAAAAAAAAAAAAAGCCCCAGCAACTACAATTCCAGACACTTTAAAAAAGTCATATATGTTTACTGTGCCTACTGTATGTCAGGTAAGACTATTTCTACACCAAGTTTTAGCTTTGTGAGTTAACTATATCTAGCTAAGCACTTACCCTGAGCATCTGAGGAAACCCACAGGGTTATCAAGACAGCAAGCCACAACAGCCCACTCCTCTGCACCATAACTCCTATGAATAAACCAAAAAGAAGTATTAGGGAAATAACCTTTTTCAACTACAAATATTTTAATTTGCCTTAGGACATAAGCAGAATTCTCATTATATACCCCAACTACACATAGGAAATCAAATTCCTATCTTTTTTGATTATCGTCATGCTTATTCATTACTGATGCCAGAAGTAAAGTAAAGTGGCATCAAGTGAAAGGATGAAGAACTCTACAGTAAGGCTCCTTTTCATTTAAATGACCCTACTAGGAAAAAAAAATAAAAGAAAGCCACACAGAAACTACACTTTTTTTGCACAATCTTTTTACCAGGTGGCATAGGGACCAGATGATACTGCATGATATACAGCACATTAGTAGCTGCAACTTTACTTTGGATCACAAGGCTGAAATTTCTCATTCGGATGAAAACCCTTGCAGGACAATAGGACCTCACTACATGCTAGTTTTAATCACTAGGGATAGTTTTCATTCAGTGCCTTTCCCAGTGTCTTCACACAAACGCCTCCCTCCTTCTCATACACATATCATTACCCATTCCTACAACCCTCTGTACCCAATCATAGCTGGAGAAAGTGACTTCCAACGCGATGCTATTTTCGCCCCGCGGCGCTGTACGGCGAAAAGCCACATAACTGCATCTCCACACGCGTGTGCTCTCACAGAGCAGGCGGCACTCACTTGGACGTGCAGACACTCACTCCTCCGCACACACCTCCCGCTCCAACACTCCCAGCGCTACACACGTTTTTGGAAGCACTCGGGGATACCACCTTTGGCTGCCAGACATTTCTTTTTTTCCCGCAGCTCCTCTGATTTCTCGCCTCTTACTACGGACGGGGCTGCGCTCATTGGGGATGCGCTTTACCTGCAGCACCCCTCACGCCCAGCACCTCCCCGTGGGGCAATGCCCAGACGCCCCTGTCCTTGTCCCTGTCCCTGTCCCAGGTCGGGTCGCCTCATCCCCCACCTCCAGGCTCCGTAGCCCAGGGCGAAGCCCACCGGAGCAGCCCCCGGGGGTGCTCCTCGGAGGGGCACGGCGCCCATCGCCTCACCTGGCATGGGGGGAGCCGACGGGGCGAGGAGGCTCTGCCTGCTCCGGGGGCGACGCCGGCGGAGCGGGGTGCGGAGCGGGGCGCGGAGCGGATCGCAAAGCCCAGCCGCCGTCGCACGTCCCTCCGCGGCCCCGCGCCCCGCGCCGCCGCCTTTATGGGCTGCGGGCCGGGCCCCGCTGTCAATCAGCGGCGCCGGGGCGCGCCCCCGGCTCGCTGCTCGGCGGCGGTGACACGGCCCCCCCTCGCCCCCTATCCGCCCCCCGCCGCCCCCTCCCCGCCGGGCCGCCCGCTCTCGCCTACCTGCGAGGCGGCGGCGGGCCCGGCCCCTTGCCCCGCGCCGCCCCGCGACCGCCCTGCGCAGGGGCGGTGCGAGAGGCGGGACGGGCCCCCCGGGGCGAGCGGGGAGAGGGGGAGGCGGCGGGGCCGGTGCGGAGACCCCGCGAGCCGCTGCCGGGACCCGAGAGCGGCCGGGAGCCGCCGCCGCGGCCTTCCGAGCCCCGTCCCCGCGGGCGGCTGGCGGGGAGAGCGGCTGCGGCCCCTCCGGCCCGGCCCGGCCCGCCCGGCGCACCTCGGCGGCTCAGGGCTCGGCTCAGCCGTCCCCAGCACCGAATACTCTCGTTTTCATCCCTTTTTAAAAAATATTTTTTACGTTACGGCGGCAGCAAAAAGGCCGCCTTGGGTACCGTCCCCCTGCCGTTTGTCAGGCAGTAGTTTCTCAAGTGAGCCCCAGCACCCCGGCCCCTCTTGCCTCCCCGTGGAGCACTGGTCCCTGCTGACCTCAAGGAATTTGGGCTTTCTTCTCCATGCTTCTTATGGAGGGAGCCATCCCTCAGGTTAACGTGAGCACAGGAGAAATCTCACTCAGGTATTGCGCCCAGCGTGGAAAACTGGAAAGTGCCTCCACAAGCAAGGTGTCTTGGACCAGCAGGTCCCCCTGCTGAGGAGCAGCCATCACGCTGCAGGCACAGTGCTGTGTGGGGCAGGAGAAGAAATCCCTGTGGTGTGTCCACAGAACCTGCCCTGAAGCATGGAAAATTTTTGGAAGTCAAACGAGAAGACTAGGACCCCCGCTGCAGAGGCCTGATCTGGGCTTGCACAATATCTGTGGAAGGATTTGTAGCTGATGAGAAGAGGCATAGATTTGGGCTCTGAGAGGTGTGATGAATCCGGAGAGTGGAGCCCCATCAAATGTATAGGTGGATAAACACCACAAATATTAAAAAAAAAAAAAAAAGATACAGAGAAAGAAAGCATAGAAAGCCATCAACTTTCTCATCACAATTTGAAATTCCAGTAGAAAAGATGTTGCTCTTTCAAAACTCAGAAGACTTCAAAAGGCTCAATCTGTCACTAGAGCAGAAAACGCCAACGCAAGCATCACTGTCTTGCTTTCTGCCATGGAAGCTCCTTCCAACTTGGCTGGCCTGGGCCTTGCAGGGTAGTGGGAGCCAAGGAACTTTCCCCTTTCTCACAGGGTCCAGGGGACTGAGCCAAGCTAGGAGGGAGAGGGCTTTTTTGTCTTCCTAAGACATTTGGTTTTCAGTTTTGCGAAACCTCAAGAATTTAAAAAACTAGCTAATGAAGTTCACAAAACCTCAAATTCTACTGCGTTTACTCATTCCCCCCACTATATTAAGAGTTAGTCTTTATATATGTAGCTGTGCAATGTGTTTTCCACAGGACTTTGAACAGCACTGGCACAACTGTAGTCTGGGTTCACAGTTGGAGAAGAGAGGGCAGCAAAGACTTTAGGAGACTAGAAGGTATCTGAGATAATTCAGTTTACTATTGGTACATTCATATGAGAACACTTTTTACAGTGGAAATTTTCAAGTCAGTAAAAAAGTGCGAAGTTAAGAGATAAATTTTATCCTGATTGCTTTTAACCAGCTACCACATAATAAAACTCTTCTTTCCATCTCTGTGGGCGTTGAAGGAATGAAAGATTGATAGCATATTGTTTCAAGCTGAGTGATTTATATATAGGATGGTGACCTTTGAGACGACAGATTTGCTTCTGTTCTTTCCACGACTGTGAAAATGCTCACTGCTTACTTTTCCCTGGCCACCTTTAAAGAGGTAAACATCATCTTCAGTCCAGGATTCCTGACAGAAAGGCTCACAGCAATGAATGCGCATGCTTCTTTCCCCAGCTAGACAATGTATACATGCAAACGTTGGAGTTACGTTCATGTTTCTCAATCTACCTGCTCTTTAAGTAGAGTCTGAAAATGAGCAATGATAATTACAGAGATCATAAAGTCAGATTTGCTTACAGTTAGGAACACTAGTGAAGTAACATTCTCATACGAACGGTTTCCTTCAGTGTTTTACCTTTCTTGTGTTTTGCTTCAGACTGGCCCATCATACATAAGCACAGGTACTTAAATTCTCATTTCTTTATGACACCTCTTTCTGTCTTCTGTTTGGGGTTTTTCTTGTTTTCTTTTTGTTTTTTTTTTTTCTTCTTTTCTTTTTTTATTATTTTTTCCTTCTGCACCAGTCTTAGGGACTACCATTTTGGACCGTGTGAGCATGCATTACTGAAAATCACTGGGGAATGGCAGGACCCAGTGAGTCTGGTTCTGCACTGTCTCAGAAAGAACTGTGATGGATCTCTATCAAATAACTCTAGTTTTTGCCAAAGAGTTTATTGCTGACATTCTGTCTTAGCTTACACTAGGGCAAGACCTTCATTAGAAGAAATCCCACTGAAGAAAGTGGAATATGCTATACATACTAGAAATTTTTGGACTACTTTTCTGACAACGTTAAAGATGTTGTGGAACAGTGCCAGAAGACAAATTCCATGACTTTTGCTGGGTGAAATCCTGATCAACATTTCACCCCACACACAAAAGCAATCCCACTCATTGAAATGAAGCTAATTGCACAAATATGTTGTAAGAGTCCTTCAAGTCTTATCCTGCAGTCCTGGATTTTCATCTGATGCTGATAAAAATTCTGGAACACTGTCCGACTGGCACGATGAATTTTTCCCAGTAGCTTCAGCAGAGTCAAACATCTGAAGAGAGAGATTACTTTGATGAATGCCACAAGAGCTTCTTAATTACATCACTGATTGTGTAAAAACTTTAACTTATTTTTACTATACACTACACATATGCAAAATAGTGGATTTTATGCTTTTTTATTTTTATAAATGAAGATAAATGAATAATTCCTATTTTTAATTTCTGAAGGCATTAGATAGAGGTTGCATGTTTCACAGGAAGCACTTGAGGTTAGATAGTTGCACTCTATTTCCATCATCCTGCTCAATTCATAGAAATAACAAAAATTAGTAAGATCAAGCAAAGATAAATTGTCATCATTATCATGAGTAATGGCATGGATTAGCTCTTTAGAGCCTTTTAAAATCTATTTGTACATATTTACATAAGCCAGAGAAGCAGAAAGGAAGAAGGTTGCAAGGCTCATCCAACAAACTAACGATAAACTTAGGACTGTTACTTCTGTGTCTGCACATAGTCTTTTGTTCATTAAGGCAGCGTCTGCCCATGTCTTACAGTCTCCAACATCAGTGAATATCAGATGCCATATGATACACTAATAAGTGGTAATAAGTATGATAGCTACATTATTCCCACAGAGGTAATTTCAAAGACCCTATACATGTGTAAGATCATCATTTTGTTGAAAACCACTTATTACTGCAGTTCCATGGAGAATAGCAATACTACTGGCTGTTGATTTAGGCTGTACAGAATGCTTCTTCACCACTATATTTAGTGTCATATAGACATACCAGAATGAGAAGACAGCAATATGAGCACTCAGATGTTTGTCAGCACTGGTTCTCCAGTGTTGGTTGTACAGGAAATGAGCTACCTTTTATAGAAAACATCAACTTCTTTCTGTACTCCAGATTAAAAATTATAGCAATAATTGCAGCATAATTTGTTGATTGCTTGTGTCATTTCCATACAAGTGAATTAATCTCATAAATGCAATCATTTTCACAAGCTCAAAGGTGAAATATTGGCCCTGGAACTGCTGACCATTTCTGAGCAGCTTGGTAGTGATACCAATACAAGAGCAGTGGGGTAAGACTCCATGCCTCTGCTGTGTAGGTTAGATTGAATGCTTCAACAGTCCTTGAAATCTGTGAATCCCTGGGCTTCCTTTGCAAGTGCTGCTGGAGCAGCTGTGGTTTAAAGTTCTGTGTTTCTATTAATGTAAGATCCATGAAATTCAGCATTAAAATGGAGATTGCACTTTTTTTCCCCCCAAATACATGAGATACAGCAATACATTTTTTTTTCTTTTTATGGCAAGGCTTGATTTTCATAATTCACTTATAACGGGGTTACAAAATGAAAACAGATGACTTCAGATTAGCATGTGACTCAGCCATTCAGTTTTCTGAATGAGCTATTACTGATAGGGAGAAAGACCTGGGTGGTTCCTCAGACAACATGCTGGAAGTACTCCAGATAAATGAAGATTTTTAACACCAGAATAAATTACACAGGGGACAGTGAATTCATCTAGGATGAGGAAGAAGGTTATTCTTGATAAAGCATTATGTATGGTTTAGTTTAAGTTCTGTTGCAAAAGTGGTCAGAATAAATGGACATCATCACCAGATACTTAGTTTTCCATTTTTTTTAATTATTATTTTATTATTATTGTTATTCAGATGGAGAAGTATTCCATTTCCAATCTTCTTTAAATAATTTCCAGGTATAAAATGTATCCAGTTAGAAGTGCTAACACCTTCTGTCAGAGGAAATGGCCTTGGGCTTTACAAGTACCAGCCAGTATACTTTTGCAATAATCTTGTCAAAGAGGGAAATCTTACTACCACCCATTTACAAACCCAGTCTGCCTCAGTGAAGGGCTTATACACAAAAGCATGCTCAGTGGTGTTAGCCAGACAACTCTGAGTTTAAAACTAAACACATGTATGAGCATTTTGCTAAATTGGACCCTATATTATTTAACTAATATCCCACAATAACTTATGGAATGAGCAGGAAGTGGAGCCCTAGACTTCTAACTCACAGTCAGGAACTTAAAATGGGAAACCTTTTTTTCCCCTATCCTTACAGTACATAAGACAAAACAAATGTTCTTCTACAAAGAGTTAAATGTGTCCTTAACCTTTTTTACAGAATGTTGGTATTCTTTCCCCTATTATGAGCTGCTGAACATGGTAGGGTTGCCAAATATTTTCAGTCTCCAAAAAAGGAACATTCCCCTACCAAGTGCAATGCAAATGAGCACTGAAAATGCTCAGTAAATCCCACTCTGTTGCTCTGGGTTCTAAATAAATAAATAAATATTTTTACTGGTTTCAGAACAGATTTTTTACCCAAAGATCTGTTTTTAGTACAACTTTATTACACAGCAAAGGTATTGCTATTTTCATTTATAACAGGAATAGAATACATCACTGCAGCATTGCTTTTAAACAACTATGACTAACGAGCCTTATTATCTGGGCTGTAATATTATCATTCTTATTTTATTTGCTGTCTTGTGCTTTCTGTATATCAAGTGGAATTCATTCTGACATATTTACTTATGTTTAAAGATAGCCCAAATCTCAAAGCTTTTAGCCAGTGTGATTTAATCCATATTTAGAAGTAAAACACACTGAAGTTAGTAGTAGTTTTAGCTTTGGAGCAAATGAATACAACTAAAATGATAACTTCAGTGGTTCGGCCCAGATATAAGAATGGTCCAGGTGACCAGATGCCATTAATTTCAGTAGGAGGTGAGAGAGGGGGAGTCTTTGAAGGCCAACTGCCTTTTCACCTATTTAAGTGAAATAAAATACTAAACACTTCCTGAGGTCTTAACAGGTTATAGCGAATGTTTGTATGATCTCACTCTGAAAAGGATTTTTATTGGAGACTCATTGGCATTTCATCAGAATCATGTCAGCTCCTTGCTTACCCATACAACTGTCCCATGATGTTCAGGTTATTCCCAGTGTTGCATGTGGTGGCTGTTACGGGGAACCATTCTGTGGGGACTTTAGGTAGGAACACGGGACGGGAGCCCCTCTTCTGGGCAGACCTGAAGCCTCCGTGCCCAAGGTTGCTGCCTCTGCCACACTCCCTCCCTTTTCCTGGCAAGGCCTCTGGCATCTGCACCCTTCCCTTTGCCCTCCATTTTTCTGTAGGTGCTGCAGTGTGGCCAACATGAAAGTGTGGTCTGAGCAGGTACAGTGCATTCCTGAAGCAAGGGGCTCACAGATTCTGAAAAGACCAAGAGGCGAAACAGGGAAGAGAAACTGAATGGATGAAAGCCCCAACAGGGAAAGAAAAAACATACTAAAAGAATTGAAATTGATTGCAAAAATAATTTGAAAGGCCACAGAGAACTGTCTGGAGGTTCGATATCTCTCCATATGTGCAAAACTCCCACAGACAGAGACATGGGTCCCACAGGATGAAGTGAAGAGATGAAAGAAAGCAATTCATGAAAATACTACAGCTGGCTCTGGGACTCTAACTGGAAGAAAGAGCTTCATTCAGCTGTGGCCTGGTAATGATTATGATGATTAAAGCTGAGCAAATAATTCCCATATCACAGAATCACAAAATCACAGAATCATATATATATATATTTACTCTATTATGAGTTTTGCCTCTCTTAAGAACATCTCCACACAGACCACAGCTTCCCCTAAACACATTAATTATTTGGGTGTGCTTGTATATCCATTTCTTGCGTTGCTGGTGAATATCTAAAATACAAATTATCTTGCTTAGCTGTGAATGGTCAGAGTCAGATGGCAGCATTTCATCTCCCCAGGAAGCACACCATCACTTCCCTAACAAATACATTGGCATACATTTTTAAAGTGTGGACTCTTTTGGTACTCATGCTTATAAGCATCCAGTTTGCTTTGCAATGGCTCCAAAAGCCATTGTCTAAATGGAATTAAATCAGTTCAAAAAACCTTTGAAGTAGTTCAAAGGAGAAGAAAATCGGTTTTGCTGTTACGTATGTTCCTTCTTCTACTGTGTCTGTCTCTGGTACTCTTAAAAAGTGAAAAGGGAGAAATTTACTCTGATTATAACCATAGCCTACTCAATCTGACATGGTTGTATAATGACATGTTGGGGAAACTGGAGCAATGGGAAAAATATCTATTACAGCATACATCAGAAACAAAACAATGTATCTCCACACACAATAATCCTGATGACATTTGTTGCAGACTGATGTTTTGGTATACACTGGTATATTTTTCTACACTCTTATGATAGACTTTCACAACAGGAACTTTGCCCGTTCTTGCAAGTTATCCACTATTTCTTTTGTTATTTATTTTTTATTTGCAAATAGTTCTGTTTCACTCTGTTCAGGAATTAATTGGCTTCATATTAGTCAAAAGATGATAAGGAAACTGAAATTTGTTCCTGTTCCTACAAAATGTATTCCTCCTATTTCTATCCATGCTCTCTGGCAACAGAAATCGTAAGTTAATGAACAATGATATAATTCAATCTATGCATGGTTTCCTGACTTTAATATTCTTACTTGTTTACTTACAGCACTTACCTGCATTTCTCCCTTGTGATACTATTCTCCTACCATTATTTCACTTTCCTTTCCACAAATGTTCACAGTGATATGCTGGAAATCGGGGCACAGGAAGGGGCTGATATTTACCAAATCAAGAGGGACATCAAGATTTATTCTTGTCTTCCATTTACATAGTTATTTATTTTATTTTATATTTTGATCACAGAGTATTATTCACTACCAGGAAAACCACATAAGAACAAAGTTGGTTCTACTTCAGGAAAAGCTCTGTTGAACAAAAAACTGTCTTTTTCTTTCTTTCTTTCTTTCTTTTTTTTTTTTTTTTTTTTCTAGCCACATAATTTATCTTGAATTTGCATGATGATTTGCATGGTTCACATTAAGGAAAAGAGAAGCAGTAAAGCTGACTTGTGGCATTTTTGCAATTGGTTCAATGTTTTTGCAGAGGTGGGGATGAGCCAATGTTCATGGTGGTGGATGCCTACATGCGTTTGTATAAGTGTGCGCTTGTTTGAAGATGTGTCCCTCAATGCAGTATCCCTGGAAGCTAGCTGTGTTATGCTAGCTTAGAGATAAGGAAATTCAAACCCAGCTTGGGTAAAAATGTGTTGCTTTACTTTTATTTACTTTGATTAATCATGTACTGCCTGTTAACAAATGACACCATGAGCTTCCTTTGGTAAACTCATCTTGCTTTTGTCCAGTTTTCTCCCCATCGTTCCTTATTCTTTGTTTTGGTATTTACTCTAAACTCTTTGTGTATTACTGTGATCTTATTTGCTCTCTCCTCTCCCGTATGAAATACATTTACATTAATTTTCCCCATTTCCTGTGAGACTGTCCCAGATCAGTCAGGTTCACTCAAATTCTTTGTTACTGGGTTTGGAAACTCCTATGCCAGCTTCTTCAGAGTTCTGGTACAAAGTTTATTTGACGATGTAAATTTAAGCATGTCATACTCTGAGTTTTTCTTTCATCTCAGATATTTTCATTATGCTTCTATGCCCTTTTTTCCTTTTTTCATTTTCCTTTTCTTTTTTTTCCCTTTTGTTTAAAATTTCTGTATATATATATTTAATATGAACACAAGAAATGTATATAGTTTTTCAGTCAAATGAATGATAAAAATATATTCACTGCCTTACTTGGTATTTGCCAATGTATGTATGTCCAATGTTTGCATGGCCTTTCATAATCCTAACATAGTGCTGGATGTGTTGTTCAAACAATTATCACATCATCACCCTTTACAAGTCTTTGTTAAAGTCACTGTTTCCTTTGGTGTCACATTTCATCGGATTAAGATATGTGTTCTTAAGGGAGACCACCTCAAAATTTTGTGTTATCTGAAATTCTCAGCATTTTTGGTGTATAGTTTCTGGTACGTACAATTACTGAACAAAATTGTGTCAGGAAGAGACCCTTATAGGACCTCTACATTACTAGCTCCTCAGCCACACACAGTTTCTTTTTCAACTATTACTACAACCACAACAATTACTATGACCTATTTACAACTGCTTTGTATCGGTGATGGATCTACACTGAAAAGATTCTGCAGAAAATAACTGAGAAGCACTTAATACACGTGATAACAGAAGACTTTATATATATTTTGCTCAGAAAAACATTTCATGATTTTCTTGATTCTGCTCTTGAAGAAAATTAATTTTTTGTCCATGAGCTATTGAAAAATTCTAAAATTCTAATACATACAACATTGTTGAATTTGTATGTTGTAATCAAGAAAAAAATAAAATATTTTTGCTAAAAAATATTTCCAGTATTTGGCAAGATCTACTTCTTTCTATAGTGTATGTAATATTTCTTACTTTCCTCATGAAAATATTCATCCGATAGATTAGTCATGCCTGGGAGTGTTTCTATATTTTGAGGTAGAAGATACCCTGAAAATCGAAATCATTTTAATTACTTACTATTTCTCCTGTTACACTTATTTTCAAAAGGAGATGTTGATGGTTTTGTACACACAGATATTCTTGTGAACTTGCTGTATAAATAAGACTATGGACTTATTCGTATGGAGTAAGAAATGCCCATATAGAAAATAACGAGAGGCGGTATTTTTGTACTAACTTTCCTACTAAGTGCTCTCTTGGTATTAAGCTAGAAAAACTCAACCATATTTTTCCTGCAAAGTAAATAGTGTAACTTTGAGAAATACTTCTGTTAAATTATACAAATACCATATCGTATTAGTCATTGTTCAGCTTCTTGCTCCTTTTGGGCCCCAGAATGTGTGTGGGCATTTGGTATTTAAGGATGGCAGAGTGAGTTGCCCAGCTATCACTTTGTGAGTCCCAGAAGAATTGAAGATATTTTTACACATAACTGGCTATATATCTTCTCTTATTCTTTCAGACATCCACAATGATAATAAAATGCAATTGGCTCCCACATTCAAAAGTAACTAAAAGTAACTAGTAATTGTGCCTCTTTTTTTTTTTTTTTTTTTTTTTAGCTACCCAACACACCTTCAGAGTGCCTTGTTCATAGAGAACAAGTCTATGGAGATATAATTCTGTAATTCATAGGAAATATGCTTCTGTGTGGGGTTAGTTTTTCAATGTCTTTATAGAATACAGGAGGGGAAGTGATATTCCTACCACTAAATTTTGTATACTAGATGAAATATAACAGAGTGATTTCAAAATGTTCCTTTTAAAGGCTTTTAGACAAAGCTAAAAGAATTGTTTTTCCATATGGCTTGCAGAACATTACTGTGATAAGATCTTAATAGGCAGTCTATAGCCCTGTTCAGGTTTGATCTTGAAGAAATATTTTGATCAACTACAAAACAGTTCTCTTCAGACAGGAAGTAAGCAGCAAGACACATCCCTTGCATCAGCCTCTTTGACTGGGAACTATAGCTATGCTGCAGTTGCACTCATGTGAGTCCTCATGAAGCCATATAAAGCAAATAAATAAATAAATAAAAGTTAGATATTTAAAAGTTATTCTTTTCATCATCACAGATAGATAACTAAATCCTGATTTGTTTCCTTTATTAAATTACTCAGTCCTCTCTTGTTGCTGTGATTTTCTCAGATTCATTTCCAGTATATGTAAATTAGCAGAATATTTGGAACATGAATAGTTGCATGTACATTTTGTGTGCCAAAATTAGATTGGAGTTCATTTTTTGTAGGAAAACATATTTTCAGTAATTAATAAAAATCGAACTGCCTGGCCTGTGATTAGAATTAGTATTTCAGCCTCCTGGATTATAAAGCGAACTTAGACACCATCTCTACAAGAGTGGATTTCACTCTGTAAATGGAAATGATGCAGTCTCTTTACCCAGACTGAGGTTACTTCTGTGCGGTGTCAATAACAAGGTATATATGGACAATGGAGTAAGGTAGATTCAGCCAACTACTGCTTCCAACTACTGGTCTCTTAAACCACCTGCTGAAGGGAGCTGATGCACATAATCAGAAGACAAGGCTATTTATGCCATGTGGCTGAAGTACCCCTTACAGAGTTTTTTCTCAGTGCTGGAGGATAAGCTCACCTTTTCATCCTACCTTCCTGATGTGCATCAGCTCATCATGAACAGGATGTGGATTTGGGTCATATATCTCTCTGTTGTTGTGCGTTGCTTAAAAGACTGCTATGAAATGATCAGAAGATTGACAGCTTTAACACGTCAGAGAGAAACAGTAGTAATTAACTGTGCAATGGTTGTAGTCCAAACACTGTCCACAAGCTTGAAAGACATTTGGCTAATGATACCAGTGTCGTAGCCATAGGTACTCAAGTTGTTCATTGCTACTATCTCAGTTAAGAGGATGTCTTTCATCTTTCTTTTAAACACACAATAGTGATTTCTGCTCCTGTTAGGACACAGTCTGACCTTATAATATAAATCTGCAGTGATTAGTTCTGCCAGGAATATCAGTAGCTTCCAACTGTATTAGACATATGGCCTCCAAAAGTCAGATCCGTGGAAGAATGTCTGTGTTGCCGCAAAACAAAATGATCTCAGATTATTTGTTGGAAAAAAGACAATGAATACTCTTTTCTGAGGTTTGGACTGGTTAGAGTGCTGATTTTCTTAGAAATTCAGTCCCAGATATAATTAAAAAGTCATCAGACTTCTGCATCACAGAAGTCTGTGTAAGGATGAACACATAGCCAAAAGGAAATGTGTTTAAGAATTTTCATAACACGAGGCCAGTGCGAGATCTTCTTTGATCTTTACTAGATTGCTTTATAGACAACCTATTTCACAACTGCGTTTAGTCATCTGCCTTCATGATAGAAAGCAGATTTGGTGTACGCTTGTGCGTTGTAAAAGAGGTAACCAGGTCATGGCATAGGATCAGGTCAACCAGAACAGTATTGTCTTATGGACATTCCCTGATTAGGCCCATTCTACAACTTCACATAGATTTACAAAGATGTTAAAAAGGACTCTATTCCAGGTTGAAAAAAAAAAAAAAATAGTCTACACCCCCACACATACCCTATTACAATGAGGAAAAGGAGATCTATAAGAATTTTAAAACTTATGTTGCTAAGGAAGAAAAGATGTCAAGTAGGAAAGTGAGATTTTAAAGAATTCCAATTATGGTGGGTCATGAGCTGCTGTAACTATAAAAACTTTTCTCACTTAACTTAGAAGTTGGTTTTACAAGAATTAGATAGTCTTCCATTGACTCCATCTATGGTTAACACAGAGATATGGGCATTTCCAGAGGGTGACTTCTCCTCTCCTAAAAGGAAGACTAAAGTAAACAAGATCTGGAGGTTCTTACCAAAGACCAAAATTAACAAAACATGGGCAAATGTTGCAGGTTATAGTGACAATAAATGTCAGAGATGTCAGAGTTCACACACTGTTTTGATAAGCCTGAAGCAGAATTTTTTTTTTTTTCCATAAGTGTTACTGTCTAACTTTTCCAAGGTCCTTTCGGCCTTTTCTGCTTGAAGCCTCTATGAATTCATAATTTGTTCTTTGATTAGCAAGTTGCTACCTGTCCTCCCAAGCCAAGAACACAAATGTGGAAAGTAGAGCTACGTAAAAATAACAGTGAAGACAAAAATAAAGCATACTTATACTCCAAGAGTGAATGAATGAATAAGGACCTTGAGTCCATCACACAGAGACACAGGAAGATAGAATGTGCTAAATTCAGGTATAGATCTTGATGTTTAAATCAATGCTGGACTCATAAAAGCAAGATTTGGGAGAGGAGTTGATTTTTCATTGACATTCTGAGCTCTATAACAGCATGATAAGCCTTCAAGACAGTGAGGCTGGTAACATAAAAAGCACAAGTTATTCCGGGCCTTGTACCCACACCTCATTATGCAGAGGTTCGCAGAGTGTTATAAAACCCATTGAAAAAGACACAGAGATTCCCTCATATCAAACCACGTTTATCCAAAGGTTGGATCATCACACAGACTTATTCCACAGGTTGCAGAGACAGTGTGAGAAAGCAGTGGCCGAGTAGTGACTCAGGTTTTGGACAAGGATGGGCCTACACTTCCCTGTGGATTTCACAGTTACCTCTGGGAGCCATGGACCCTGACACTGAGGACTTCAATTTTGCAGTGAGAGTGCTAAAGCTATCTCTGTGTCAAGCCAGTTTCTCTCCTGGACATCCTTTCTTTCTCCTTTGCTTCTCTACCCCCACTCTCTCTCTCTCATCTAATCCTCTCCCCTTACTTGTCACCTATATGTGACACCAGTCACAAGATCTCCTCCTCCCTGCCATCTTCTCTTGTCTAGTCCCCAAATCTGCAGTCCTTCTCCTGACCAACATTACTTTTCCACAGATTCCCCTGGTCTCTGCTCTTCAAAATAACTCTTAAACTGTGTTCTTGCCGGTCACAAGTCAGTCTACTTGCTCTTGCTCCTCTCTGTTCACACATTCAGGGCCCAGGAAACAGAGGCCTCTTGACTGCCCAAGACCAAAGGAAGCAACATCAGCAGTGTCAGAAAAGAGCATGTTTAGCTCCAAAGCCCCAGGGACTGATATGCTCTGTGCCTTTGGGAGGTTTGTGCTTTGGGAGACAGCTTAAGGTGGCATTGTTAGGGACTGAGATGCACTCACTACTGAGCCAAACAAGAAATGATCTGCAAAATTTTAAGAAATATCAATGAACCTTGAACAGCCCAATGTTTTCCAAGTACAGTTGCTAAGTACAGTTGCTTGTTCCACAAAATGGGAAGACTTCTGATTGAAATTTGAAATTTTATTAAAAAAAAAAAAAAGAGGGTACAAAATCTTCAGAACAACTTTTGAGTTGGGGAAATCACATGTAAGATGGGCCCATTCCAACCTCAGAAATTCAGAAACAACCTTTCCAATTTTTTTTTCTTTTCTGAACCTTCCTAAAAAAAAAAAAAAAAAGTCTCCTGACAACCTCAAAACCTGAAACTTTTAGTTTGGAGTATCAGCAAGGGAAAAACTTAAAAGCCAGTAAGAAGAAAATCAGGTAGCCTTAACCTAGTGATGTTGTTATCTGCACTGCCTGTAACATTCCTATCATATGTATAGCAGTTGTTAATGGATACCATGGTAAAATCTGCAAGTATCAGATTCACTACACTGTCAAATATTACATTACAATATTACAAATATTACATTACAATATTACAAATATTACAAAAAATTAAACATAAGAGATTTATGTCAGTAGGAAATAGAATTTGACCCTCACAGCGTAGGAATGTTCTTAGGAAGGGAGGATCAAGGATATTTTCCTAGGCAGGCCATAGTCTGTTGAGTGATTATTCTAATAAGAAATTTATATCTACATCTCTGACAAGTGCAAAGGGTTGAAGATAAGTAATGTTGAACAAAGAAAAGAAACCTTTAATCTACTGATTCATATTAATTTGGACTTACTTTATGGACACATGCAAATTGAACTGGAATCAGTACAGTTTACTAAAGCTGAAAGAACAAAGCAGAAACCTCAGAAAACACACAGTTCATGCTTTGAGCAGGCATTATGAAAATAAAATGTGATGCTGGTTTTATAAGCCTCTGAAAGTAGAAAGAACTCCTGCAGGAAAACTTCAATGCTCCAGTAAAGTGGTATGCATAAATTAAAATAGAATAAAATAAAATAAAATAAAATAAAATAAAATAAAATAAAATAAAATAAAATAAAATAAAATAAAATAAAATAAAATAAAATATAAAATAAAATAAAATCTCACTAGATAAAGTGTAGCTGATCTTTTGTATTTCTTTTCAGGAAAATTTTACATGTCTGTTTGATATATTTTTGTGTCAGTTCTATGTATCCATTTTATGCAATAGTTCTCTGCTAAGAGTAAAATTTATTGGGAAAATGTCTTATGCTTCTTACACCATAAATATGAATATTTTTTGTTAGTTTTCTCACCCACAAAACTTAAGAGATCTCAAATGACAACTGTTAAACTGTATCCTAGACAAAGCCATGAAAAGAACTCAACTTAAAGTGGCGGCCATAAGTAACTCCTCATTACAGCTGTGTTTAGAAGGGAGTGTGAAGAGGTCACTAAAACTATACATCAGACCGGCAAGTCTTGCCAGGAAAACACGTATTTCTGAGGCTGACATGGCAACATGCGTTGTCTCAACATATTATATTGGAACAAATTCTGATGTCCATACTCGGTTTTTAATCATTATTTACTCAGAAATGTCACTGAATTCAATGGGAACAGTGCCAGCATAAAGACTGAAATACTGTTGGGACTGACAGTGGCTTACTGTTTAAAAGATGACTGTTCCAAGTACTCCAAAATTCACATTAACCCTGGCAGTTCGGAAAATCATTGGCCTCCTGAGGCAGCAATGCAGTGTTAGTGTTGCAAGTTCAAGATCATTTTGAGTTCCAGTGTCCCCCCTCTTGTACCTGTGAAGCCCCATGCAGAGTGTCTTGATCTTTCATTTTACATATATACCTAAGGCTCAAACCTTGTCTCAACCTTTCCTGAAATGAACCTAGACTTTTAGAATATGTCTCGAGCACATAACAGCTCTGGCCTTTCAGGCAAGTGCGTGGAGGGAAGGTGTTCACATAGAAAACTTCTCAAGGTTTAAGTTAGAAGCTCAATGTCAGCTAGCAAAATAAGCCAGAAAAAGCATCAAGTGAATTGAGGCTTAGTGCCTTTTAAAGAGCAAATATCTCTATGACTGCATCAGCTGAATGCCCGGGAAGCAGAGAGACATGCTGCTCCTACTAAAGCTAAGCTAAGATGTATGTTTGGGGACTTTGGAGAACCAGCGCAAGTTTCACATGGGCATTTAGAACTGAATGGAAACCATGTTCCTCAGTGTCCTGAGCCACGGGTCATCCAGACAGGGCCACAACCGAAAAGAGTTAGCCTATTTTCTGGCCAGAAATTTGGATTTGTATTTCAGGGAAAAGACAATACAAAGGTTATAAGGAAGGGTCTGGAATATACATAGATCTTGTACTGTATCTGTGTTGAGATATGAATTATATGTGCATCCAGAGCTGAAAGTTTGGAGCATACAAAGATCTCATTGTTAGATACAACCCCAGACATCAATAGTTTTGGATGCAGAAGAATATTTCTAGGTGCTTGAAAATCTATATGCAAATTCCAGTTTTGTTTTAGGAACACTTTCCAAGGAAATTATCACTGATGTAATAGCTAGAATTTTACTGGCATATTTCCTGACCAACAGAATTGAGTATAGATAAAGCACAGCAACTTGGCAAGTCTGGTGACAAGGGATTCCTACTACAGGTCCTGTAGAATGAGCTCTTCATTACACTTCCAGATGCTTCGCAGATGCTTTCTTGGGTCAGAGCGAAGATTTGGGGGACATCATTGTAAGGAGAGAGGAGGGGGATCAGCAGCAGGGACAGAGATGGCATACAGCACAAGAGGGTACTACAGAGGCAGAAGAGAGGAGGGTGGGTAGCTTAATTGCATTTCCTTGTTTTAAGAAGGTGAAGTTTGTATTACTCTAAGTGGTAGCTTTTCTGTTCTCCTAGGCTCTGTATTAAAAAAGTTCAGAGGATTTTCATGAAAATGTAACACTGTATCTGCTCCAAGTATTTTAAATAGTCTCCTGAAGGAAGTTTGATATCCTAAGACATTTCAAAAAAGCATATTGACTGGTTCTGAGTTCTAACCAGTCATACAGTCATCGAAGAAAATTTGCATTCTAACTCCCATGGTTCCTTCAAGTCTATCTAGATTAAAAATGACAAAAAATGGAAAGTTAAAAGTCTGTAAATAGTGAGAATACAACAGTCCCCTGGGTGTTATGTAATGCATATTTTAATTGGGGGAAAAAGAAAACAAAAATGGTATTGATATTTATCATAACTGTATGTTTATATATTGTGGTTAGCCAACTGAGAAAAATATCTCTATCAGCTATTTCCTTTCTCTGTCATGGTTCGTAAAAAGCCTTCTGGAATATTTTAGATGAGAAATATGAAACTGCTTTTTTATATATTCCATTAGAACTATTTACGCAGTCCAAGAAAGTGGTGGAGAATATGTTGAATGGGAAGTAGGCTTAGCTAGTCAAATGCTGGTTGGCTTGTGTCAGATATCTTGGACAAAATCTTGACAACCTTGCAGGAAAAAAGAAATTAATATATAAAAACATGGGCTGGTGGAAGAATTAAAGCTGTGAAGCATACTCAGTAATATATAGGAGTTCTACTACCGGTGGTGCAGCCATCTTTGGCAGATGAAGTAGAAAGAGCATAGTGCAAGCACATTTTTTTCATTGACTAGCTTTTTGGATTTGTCTCAAAGAACAATCTTTACTGATATGCAGTGAATGATACTGTACATGACGGCAATAGAATTCACTTCACTTTCTCCTTGCTTTCTGCATGAGTGATGATTGTAATGACATTCTCTGCCTTTGTTCTTTTGTTCACTCCTTGAATTGCTACTTGTAAATGCCAAGTTGCTTTGCACCTGATTTGTCAAAAAAAAAAAAGCTTCTCTACCACTCAAACCTAGCAAATAAAATCATCTGAGGTTGGTTCAGTGGTTTACAGGAGGAATACAGAGTTCTGATAAGTTGTGTGTTATTTCCCTGACCTCTTCCCTTGCCTGTTATTTTTTTATGATTGCTCCTGATTCCATTTCCTCTCTCAATCCTCTGTGTCATGGTGGTGGATCTAATTAAATGTTTGGAATGAGAAGGGTGTGCCTGCCATGAAATAAAACAATGCTTTTGGTCCTGCACATCTGCAACATAGCATTTGTTTTACTTCGCATTAAACATGTAAAGTAAATTGTTTGACTTTGAGAGGACTCCCCTGCTGGCAAAATGATGATATGCAGAAATGACACTTGCAGTATCTTAGCTCTCCTCAGATGAGATCCTTCTCACAGTAACAGGAGGGACAGGGTTTCCAGATGTCACTGTCTCCAAAGGAAATAAGAGCTTCCTCTTTACATGGCCCACACAATGCGTTTCACTTCACTCCACACTACTATGTCAGAAGTGCAGTATCACATTGGTACTGTACCCCACAACATTTGGGATGACAAAATATAGGACTATGAAGAAAATCTATGGTGAGTGAAATACAGTTCAGTGGTTCGGTTCATGTTAGATTGAATCACAACATTTGAAATTAATTAAGGAGTGACTGATTATATCTAAACCCTTGATACTCTCTCCAAGAAAAAGAAAAAAAATAATAATTAAATATCTTTGCTCTTTTAAGCTGATGAATGAAGAAATATCCCCTGGTACAGCAAATGCGAGATATGTGACTAAGATCTACTAGATGACCTGAAGAGTGTACAAGAAAAAGCACAATTTGTGCTGAGGATGATTACTAAAACTGTCTGCACTAACTAACATGTCAAATGGGGCATTTGCACATTCAAGTGCTATATTTGTAAAATTATTGTAAATACATGCAGGCGTTTTTTGTTTGTTTGTTCAAGCCACTGAATTTGGAAATATGTAGAAGGTAGATCTTTCTGTTTCCCACTTTCAGACTTCATTTGTCATTTCTCCAGCGACTGTGTCAAAGCTCTGTTGGTTTACTACAACCGAGGAGTGCACCTGATACACATTTAAAAAAAAAACGTACAGTTCATTTCCTGCAAACCAGTAAACACTTTCAATTCAGGCACCACTTTATCTCTGAATTCCACTTAGAATGATATAAATATTTATTTCACTCATCCTTCAGAGCCTGTTTCCAGACCTCGCCCACAGCACAGTCTTCTGAAGTCAGATTTATTCTCTTCCCTGCCCAGATTCAGGGGTACTTTGGTCACTGAACAAAAGGTTTTCTAGCTTTAGAGAAGGCTAAAGGTTTTGAGTTGTCCAAATCTCATTTTGCTCTCCTTTTGGGTCAGACACTGAAATGAGGTTGAACCTATGATGCCAATGTGCATTTACATTGAGAATATTGAGATGTAAGGGACATAAACAGGAAACAACAATTAGTGATACATAAGCCATCGTGTTCTATGTGCAGGGCTCAAAGTATGGTAGCCTTCTCTGATAATGGAAAAGAAAATTCTATGTTTCCAGCTGTTCACTCTGTCCATGTTTCGTGCATAGAATAATTATAAAGGATATATGGAGGTGTGGAAATTATATTAAGAAAACAGGAATTCCTCAAGTACCTCCACTGTCTTTGTGCTAGTGAAGAGAGCACTACAATACTTTCATCTATTTTCCTTCTTCTATCTGTTCTTGGTTCTGCTGTCTGTAGTTACCGTAATACCCTGCATTGTGCTTACACACAGATCCTATCCTTTCCCACCATAATGAAGGAAATAACTATTTGTTGGGGCAGTTAGTTATTTGAGGAGGAGTTAAAGAAATACGCTGAGAAATGGAACAGCTTTCAGAAGCTTTCAAAGATACATGAATATGCAGGACAGAAGGAAGGATCGAAGTGAAGAGAAGGCTATATAGTGAGAAAAGTGCAGGGATGAAATAGAAATTGTTTTCATAAACAGGAAAAAAATATGCCATTCTCTACCAGCAACATTATCTTGTTGCTTTCCTGAAGAAGCTGTTTTTCTGGTTGCTGCAGTACTGAGATTCAGCTGGTTGTGAGCTAGGAGTTCCCTGCCCAGCCAAACAGGAGGGCTGGGACTGGAATTCCCCAATAGTGATGATGGTGACTGAAAGTGAAGGTGAGTTACAGAAATATAGTTGTAATATTTGTAGCACACACACAAAAAAAAAGGAGTTTCTGGGCAAACTGAATTCAGCACAAAAAGCATGTGAACTTTCCCTAAGGTGATGATCTAGACAAGAAATACAAAAACATGGGGAGAAAAGGAAAGTATGAGAACCTGGAGAAAGCAAAATGTAGAGAGTAGAGAAAAAATAAGCCATTAAAAGTGGAAAAAAAGCTACATTAATAAAATAAGTACTATAAAGAAATTCCTTTTGCTACGCATGACTCAAAAAACACATTTCTCTGGCGTACTGGAAAAGTAATGTCATTTTTGGATCATTGTGATATTCTACCTGAGTCAACCTGGTATGTACTATAACCCCATATTTTGAGAAATGTCGTGTGAGGAAGTGAAGACTTCATTTGTGTAGACTTGGAAAGGAGGTCATGAAAAACATTCTTTCCACTCAGATTTTTTTGAATGGAATAAGGCACCCTGTCTCTGACTGGCTTAGATAAGCATTCAGGTGAAATCATATTGTTTCACAGACCTGACTCTCAACATAATTCAATCCCCTCATGGGCCATTTGCCATACTGTCTGACTGAATAATCCAAATAAGCCACAAGCACCAAACTGTGGTGAAATAGAGGAAGAGGATTCAATGTAAGACAGTGAAGTAATAGTATCCTATCTGTGGAATTATCAGCAAAGAACTCTTTCTCAGCATGGTGCTAGAGGACATCACTATGATGCCGAGGATATTTTCTACCAGGTGAAGAGCCTAGCCTGACATTTTAGTAATTACATGCTAGCAGCATTTTTTATAAATTTCAGTTGAAAGGACAGGGGTCAATGTGGATCCAGTTTTCCATTTACGTGGAGAAGGGTGGACTTACAGAGGTCCAACAGTTCTAGGCATGAGGCAGTCTTTTCTGTCCTAATAGGAAATACTTTTAGAAATAAAATACTCTTTCAAGAAAAAGAAATGTAAATTATATGCCAACTTACATTTCCCTCACAGAGGTATGTAACTTACTAATTTGGTTTTCTCTCTTACTAATTTGGTAAGACATCCAATTCCTGGGGCTTTGGGGAATAGAGGAGGGAGACTCATTTCTTCTTCTCCCACTATTCCTCTTCATGAGGGAATAGAAAATAGACAGCTACATCAGTGGGAAGCAGGGGATGCAGTTCCTGTTTCCGAGAACATCTATGTGGTTTATGTGAATCAACAAATGAATCTACTCAATAGAATAAATAAACACTCTGAAAAAGGATGCAGAACTCTTCCCCACAATTATGCTAGATTAAACTCAGTGGCAGTTATACAGCGGTTAAGTGCATATCTTCATAAAGGGGTTAGTCTTTCATAATATTTTCTTTAAAATGTCAGCCTTGTCTGAAAATTAGACAGAGTGGGAGTGAGAGAAGGTTTGTGTCTGTCTGTCTGTCTGTATGTATGTATAATAAAAGGTAAAATAAATCCAAATGAATTGAAACTTACTTGTGGAATTTATATTTTAAAAATAAATAAATTTAAAAATAACATCCTTATGCTTGGGGGAACAAAAAAAAAAAAAGTAATTAAATGCAGCTTTTCACAACAACAGCCACACAGATCAAATACTCACATAGATCAGACCAACTACAGATTAGTAGACTGGTCAGGGCAGTAGTGCAGTGCCTGTTCCTTCCCTCATGTATTTACAAAGAAGTAGGGGGAGCATGAAGGATGCCATAAAGTGAGCAGAGACCAAGAAGAAACAAGAAGTTTCCAGTTTTGAGAGCTACATTTTGGAGAGACAAAATAAAGATTTCTTGCACAACTGTAATATGTCTTGGGGAAAAAATCCTCTTGAAACCACATTGTGATTTTTTTTATTTTCAGAAGCCTTTTACTAAATATATATATATAAAAAGAACATTCCTAAGTCTGGAGAAAAAAAAAAAAAAAAAACATTTAACCATTCTAAACATAAATCATCATCCGCCCCCACCCCATTCCTCCAGTGCAGAGCACCTGCTTTTGCTTTGTCCAGCTCTGGCTGCATATTAAAGCTACTGAGTTTTCCTAGAGAAGGAATGTGTCTTCTCTGCAAACTGCCCTGCAGTCAGCACTGGGTTTGGAAAAGAAACCTAATCTCTGAGAATCTCCAGAGGGCAAACTGATTTCCTAAATGGCATGCTGCTAAGCAGTGGAGTGGCTTTAAAATCCAAATTATTTTGTTGCATTTGGAAGGTTTTCCTTGTTTTTTTTTTTTGTTTTTTTTTTTTTTTTGTTTTTTTTATTTTTTATTTTCTGTAAGAAAAGAACCTCCTCACTTCCTCACTGTGTCTGCAGAAGGGATGCACCACTGGAAATGGAGCAGAAATGGCAAGGCCAGTGGAGTGAGCAGTACTGTGATAAAATTTCATGCTGCCACGTGGCTGCCTCTCTTCCTATCCAAGCCAAGCACAGTGACAGTCAAGAAAAGCAAAGGTATAAAACAGAGGAGCACCTCACAGCAGTCACTGAAAACTGCCCATTACACTCTCAAAGCAGTGAAATTTCAGAAGCAGCCTGCACCTACAGCAGTCCTCTCCCAATCCTGCTTTTAAATAAACTCTGAAATGGGATCATGCTGCCATCACTGATGGCACATTGCTGCTGCTTATAAGCCCAAATTGGTTAATTTTGTTCTCCTTGCAGCTCTGTGCTATCTATAAAATCTCTCTGCAACCAGGCTAAAGATGCTTCTTTGTCTAACTATTCCAGAGTACCTGTGGTGCTTGAATTTGCCACTTGAACACCCACAAGATCAGTGGGGCTGGATGGGATCCACCCAAGGGTGCTGAAAGAGCTGTCAGAAGTGCTTGCCAAGCCACTTTCAATAATTGACATCAGTCCCGGTTCACTGGGCCTGTCCCAGTTGACTGGAGTTTGGCGAATGTGACAGCCATCTACATGAAGGGCGAAGGAGGACCCAGGGGATTACAGACCTGGCAGTCAGGTGCCAGGTGACTTTGGTGCCAGGGAAGGTCATGGAGTAGATCACCTTGAGTGCCATCATACAGCATGTACAGGACAACCCCATTCCCCACACCCTACACATGAGCCTGAGTCCCCACGTCTTTTCAGTCTTCCAGAGAGGAAGATATGGCAAAAAATGCAGAGCATGGGGAGTAGAGTTTACTCTTTTCTTTCTTCCTGTTTATGAAGATGCGTTCACAAATTTCTCTAGTACACTTTATTTTGTATTATTTAATTACAGAAAGGAGAAACACCATCTGGCTTTCACTCTGTTGTACTGTGTGTCTTTTATACACACACCTTTGTTATTCAAAGCAAGAGCACAGCTCTGGAGCGTAACTGTCTCCATCCTCCTTCAGCTTTGTAATGGACCATTTTTTTTCCTTCTCTTCACTTTCTAAGACACGAGTCTTTATTATGACTGTCTTGCCCCACCCCAGAGTTGCATGCTAGCAACACATGGAGTACATATACGCCAGTATGAACAATATTTCATCCTCTTGGCTATGGAGTTTGTATTTAAATGACATGATAGACTACAGTAATTTTGAGTGATGAATTTGCATTAGTCTAATTACAGCAGATT
This sequence comes from Anser cygnoides, assembly GCF_040182565.1. Lineage (NCBI taxonomy): Eukaryota > Metazoa > Chordata > Aves > Anseriformes > Anatidae > Anser > Anser cygnoides. Next base: position 45,748,326 of record NC_089875.1, on the reverse strand, counting down.
GCCTTTTTTATTTATTTATTTCATTTTTTTTCCCACCTTCAGGAAAGCATATAAGCCAAAAAGTAACAACCTGACTAGAGTCCTTGTTTTCAGTGGGATTACAGGTGCCTGAAATTTAACATATGCCCAAGCACTTAACTAAAGCAGCTTTAATGGCAAAATCATAATTGCCATCAAAGCTCTTTATTTCATTCAGAATTGTGTATTTTTAACTGTGATTCTTTTACTTGAGTACACATATTTTCTAGGAGAAGGGACAAATATCGATGTAATTTCTAAATAAATTTCATTCTCTGCTCACCAACAAAAAAACAAAGCTTGACTGGAAGAAATTTATTTCAATAGGTATTTTCTTACCTCCAACCTCTCAAATTACTGCTATACAAAATAGGCAGCAACCTGACAGCTCAGCACATTCATATATCAACCTAGGCAAATATGCCTATGGTGCTGCTTCGTGGTATGTTGTCCTATCAGGTGTGTCCTATCAGGTGTGAGCCAGGGACAACAGCACAATACAGGCTGACATTGTGACCAAAGGAAGATGAAAAAATTAAAATTTGATAAAACCACAGGA